>NC_040044.1:32189850-32313957 GCF_003713205.1 Coffea eugenioides | reverse complement strand
TGTACCAGATGTGACGACATTTTTTTTTTCGCTTTTAACGAAGATGTCACGACTTTGAATTGGAGTTCGAGGTTAAAAGTAAATTTGCATGGCTTGCTATCAATTATGAGTTGACTACTTGAGTACGTTGTTAGGTTTGAAGTTCCAAAAATGTATGATGAATTTGAGCTGGCTCTGATAAAGTTGAAGCTCAAATTGGTCAATGAGTTCTAGTTTTTAGCTTATATTTGGCTATACCCTAATGTTTTGAAAATCGGATTGGATCGGCGATTCGATGGGTCAGACCGCGAATCAGCCAAGTTTCCGGTCCGATTCATTACCGATTGTTGGCTTTTATAAAAAGCGGTCAAAGCCGCTAAAAATCTGTCGGACCGTTCAACTCGGCTTGAACCATGAACCACGATTTTTTCATTTTTTCCATCTTTTTTTTGTTAAAATGAACCTAAAGTTTTAAACATAAAACTTATCTGTCAAATCTTTTGTTCCCAACTCTTATTTCTAAAAGAGTAACCAAACTCTCTCTATTTCTCACTCTCAAACTCAAAGATCATCGTTTTCTTTTATAGTTCTATTAGATTTTGTTTAATTTTAGAAGTTCTAATGCATTTTGTTTAATTTCAGAATATGGTTATGGTTTGTGTAGGATTTAAGATTTTTTTTTAGTTGGTACAGCTGAGATGAATTTATTTGTTTGAATTTACAATTTTAAAAATTTATTTTTGTTTAAAAATATTTAACTTTTTATCAAGTGATGTCTTGAATTAGTCCATGGAATAATCTTATTATGTGCACAAGTGTGTGTGTATGTATGTGTGTGTGTGTGTATATATGTATGTGTGTGTATGTTTATATATATATACATATCTATATTTAATATCATTGAACCGGGGTTGAATCGGTCTGACCGGTTGAATTTCGACCCGACCACTTCACCGATTCAATTAACGGTCCGAGTTTCAAAACATTGCTATAGCCTCAAAGGATCTTTTTATTCTTCCAATTGCACTCAGATTGTCTTAAGGCTGTATACCATAATCAATAACTAAATGCACGCCTTTATTATTCGAGTACCATACTTATTAAACAATGTACTGTTCTATGGTTTTTTTTTTTTTTTTTTGGTTCCTTTAGAAGTGCTTTTAATATTGTAATGTTTGGTTATATTTTAGAGAAGCTTTTATTTATTCTAGAGCTAATGAATTTAAGAATCATTGTACTGTAGTATGTAGTAGGTTATCCTAGTTTTGTTTTCCTCAGTTCTGTTTCTTTGATACTTGCAAAGGGTGGTTGTTACTGCTCGTGAATCTGCGTTCTTGATTTTAATAAAAGTTTCCATTTGCATTATAAAAACTAAAAAAAAATTAAGAATATTTCAGAGAAAAGCCAGCACCCAGCACTGTCACAAACAATCTCCTCTTTGTATTTACACAAGGATTCTTCGAATATGTATCAATGAAAGTATAGAAGGCGGTATAAGTTTAAAGACCAAAAAAAGATTGGAAAATGGAAATGTTGCTTTGCCCCAAGTTCACGTAGCCCCATGTGTCATAACTGCTGGAATTAATTTTTTTTTTTCCACATAGTCGATCTTAAGTAATGAAGTTCACAACTAAATTAGACAATTGTAATTTCTTCTGGGCAAAAATTTATTCTCTTGTAGCATATATAAGGATCAATTAACTTTTACCCTATGTCTCTTTCATGAGATTGTGACAGCTAACAGCTTGAACAAGATTTTTTTAAAAAAAAAAATTGCTAATTCTGGTACTAAATACAATTCCAAGGTCTTGAAAAAATTTCATAACCTGCCGACACATCAAATGTGTTCCAATTGTCATCAGCCAAATTTGATGGGATTTTCATTGCATGATCTGTGGAAAATGATCCAAAATCTTGGAATTGCAAAGTTGATTGCCATTCAAAATTTGGTAAACTTATCCCATCAGACAAGCAAGCATCCTCACCAATCTCTTCACCAAGAATAGCTTGCAACTCGAATGCATTGCAGTTTTGATCCAGAAGTTCTTCAACATTATCTACATCTATGCTTAATGAAGGATGCCCTTCATGCATCTGATCCCCATCAATGAAATCAGATGGCTTTTGACACTGGAATATCATGTCTTCAATTTGATTTTCTCTATCCAAATAGCCCAGAGGTAAATCTAGGGATGTGGGACTTACTCCACTCGAAGATGATTCTTGATCAGTGCTGACATGAATTTTGTCAAGATCATTGCTTGAATTATCTTGATTCAAGAATTTGGCGAAAACTGCCGCTAGATCAATGTCAAGCTCCATTGCTTGAATTATTTGACTCATCACTAGCGCTGCCAGGGCTAGGCATCTGATAAATTAAGCCCAGCCGGTCCGGCTGCCGGGCAGACTTGCTTCGACGAGTTTTCCGGCATCCGCCACCTACTGGACATTTCGCAGCGATCCACCTTTAGTCCAGTACCTCCTGCAGCCTTTACAGAAGTATCTGGGCTGTGACATGCTGTAGTTGTTGTAATAGCAAAATTTTGTGTTAGAAGAGGCACACCTAGGACAATTTGGTGCTGATTCAGTGCTGGACTTCCATCTTCTCCCCATGACCGGTGGCCTTGAAGGGCAGTCAAACATTGCGTGGTCACTAGTACTGGTGAACATGACGGAAACTTTTGAAGAAAATAGACTCGCTGCTAATATTTTTTTGGAGAATGTGGTGGCTTGGGGAGGTAGGATTCAATCGGGAAATGGGCTTTTATAGAATTTGTTGGGGGTAGGGATGCTTTAGTTAATATAGCACAAATTACAGTTTTGGTCCTTTATTTTCTGACTAATATGTGTTTACTCCCTCATTGCATTTGGAAACACACACCCCCGGCGCGCAGCCTTTTTAAGAATAGGAAGGAAGATTCTAAATAGAGAAATATGGGTAAGAATTAATTAAACTCTTGTTCTAGATATTAAGATGTGACCGGTTAAGTTTCTTACACGTGTAAAAATTAAAATTTTTCAAATTTAAGAAATAAGACGTGTTGAATTTTGAAATTTTTGAAACTTAGGAGGGCTAATATATAAATGTGAAACGAAATGCTGTGGACCAATAGTAGTTCAATCATTAAATTATAGGAGATTACACCACATTATACCTGCAAATGCTAACCGGAAGCAAGTTGTAGCTAAAATATTTTTGAGGTGGCTACACATTACTTTCGTCCAAGTTCCCAAACATAACATAAACTCCGGTCTCTAGATATACTTTACCAATAAAAGAGTTAGTCCAATAAAGTATAAGATCAATTTTAGCAGCAAATCGAGATACAACACTAAAACATGAGTTTGACATCACACCATTTCACATGCTTTTTTTATACGAAGAATTTTTTCATAGCTCTGCTCAATCGTCACCAGTACATCACTAAATTTACACCTAGCTAATTGACGATTTAATGCCTTTTTTTTTCTCTTAACGAGTATTCATTAGACACTATTAAACAAAATTTGGAGGATATACTCTCGGCAAAGTGCTGAATCTTGAGCATGAACGTGTGAATTGTAAGTAGCTATAAGATGCGCGGGCGGTTGGCTAGCGAGCCGTTAGGAATAAGGAAGGAGTTTGCATGTGATGTCAAATCCCAGCCTACACTTCTTCTCTACTGTTTCATAGGCGGATTAGACGTGTTTACTTGGTCAATGTGTCACTTTCTGATCTTCCCTTACATGGGCTCTGTGTTTAATTTTGGGCGTGATTGATGGTTTTTGGTCAAAAACTTCCTCCTTTGTCATTGCCATTTTCCTCTTTTATACCGTGAATGACCAAAGTATCCTTAAAGAGTATTTTCTTGGTTGCTTATTTCATCTTAATTTGCAGGGATTTGAACTTTCTTCTGGCTCAGTTAAATTAGGATTAATATTTTCTACACTGAGAGTATATACACTGTCAGCGTTAGATGAATGACAACTATGTAAAATTTGAATTTGAAATTCAATTTTTGTACATGTGTTATAGATCCAACGGTGATAATGCATGCACTATTAGTGTATATAAGATTTACTTTTTAAATTAACTCTCTTGAAGGGTTTGCTAATTATTTAGTGTTTCAATTGTATTCAATTTCCAATATATCTTTTTCTACCCATGCCTTTTTGTAGACGTCCACCATACTATTAAGACCTTTTTTTTTTTGTAAATAAATGTGTCCTTTTATAGATAGGATCCAAAAATTAAGTTCGATATTCATCTTCCTTTAATAACTTGAAAATAACAAGTCTGCATTAACAGCTGCCAACCTGAAAATGGTATGCTGTTTAACAGCTTTATCCTGTTAATAGTACAATAAAATGCGAATGATTGTTCAACTGCTTAGTTTGTATAGAATTTATTTTGACACTACCATATTCAGTTATTGGGCATTCAAATTTCACCATACAACCAGATTCGTTTGCTCATATTTACTTCCGAACTCTCCAAGTGTTTTTTTTTTAACCTCTCCAACAAAATTGACTCAATCCGCGTTTTCGATAGGCATCTTTGTGAACTATTCTGAAAAAAGAAAATGTTTCTTATAAGTGAGAGGTATTGAAACCAAGACCTTCTATTTATAATCTCTTTCACCTTATCATCTATTTAACGCAAACCTCCCTCAGCATCCTTGCGAACTAGATTATCCACATGTACCATGGTTAACCGGGCTCAGATTATCATCCCATCAAAATTGTGAACATGATTGCGTGAAACTCCCAAAAAAATTGAGATAGAGACGTAGGGGAAAAAAATTTGTCATGTTACGAATATAATTAATAATTCTTGAATCTGTCATTTTCAAAAAAAAAAAAATATTTTACTTGTCATCAAATGAAAGATTCCCAATATCCACTTACTAAGTTTCTTGAATCTATGGGCAATATGGGAAATGAAGATGCAATTAATAGATTACCATCTGTCGGCATACATTGGACTAAATACGACGTACGTTACGCTTGTATTGGGATCAACAAAGAATTATTACTAAAAGCACAAAATGCAATCAAGCCAGCGAATTATCTTCCAGAGCATGTTGCAGTCCACGTGCTTAATGGGCTACGTGTGATGTATTAGGTCTTCTGTTTCGGATCCCATAAAATAATTAATTGATTGATTATCCTTAAACTAAGTAGATTAGTATATATAATGGATTCAGATTATTTTAACAAATCCTTCATCTTTCACGAAGAAGATGGGGTGTTCCAAACGTCATTCTCCAAAAGTTGGTATATTAAATCCGTTTGCTTCGAAGTCAACCTCTAGGATTAATCAAGATTCAACCATACGATGTTGGTTTATAAGTCAAAGTTGAGTTAATATCTATGCTTTGGAAGAAGTAAAAATAAAAGCAAATTGGATTGGTATCTACACTTTATTTAGTGCTAATGAATTGCAAATTACAGGTTAAACGAAATTGAAGTCTTATCTTATTGCAAAATTTACAGCAACTGAGACCAACCTCTTTATCAATTTGGTTGTGTCTTATCTTATTGCAACTGCTCTCTAGACTTGTAAAGATCACCAGGGCTTCTTTGTAATATATTACATTTGTTAAGATGTAATTTTAAGTGTTAAATTTTTGAAAAGGTAAAATTAATTAGTGGCAGTAGATAAATACAAGAAATGGTAATAATTGTTATTATATACTCCCTCCGTCCCACTTTGATAGTCCTGGTTTTTTTTTCACACAATTTAAGAAAAAGTAGTTAACTTTTTTGGAACAATCAATTTAGGTAGCTATTTTCCTAAAATACCCTCATATTAATTAGAGTACAATTTTATGGGAACTTGAATTGATGGTAAAAAAAGAATCAACTCTCATTAAATGGGGTGGATTTATAGTAATAACAACTTACACTGAATAAGGGTATTTTAGAAAAATTAAAATATAACTACATTCTTCAATTGGAAAGTGAACTACAATTTGGGACAGATGAAAAAGGAAAACAGGACTATCAAAGTGGGACGGAGGGAGTATATATATATATAGGTTATATAAAATTTAAATATGTTAATGAGTGTCCAATTAACACTTGTAGAAAAACCATTGTTAGTTATACAAAGTTGTCCAAAGCAGAGAATTTGTGCTTACCATACTAAGGATATCCATGATAGTATTTTCCAACCAAAGCAAAGAAAGTGATTGAAAGACCTTGATACCAAAAACCATGGTAACCATGGTGTACCTAACATTACTTAAATTTTAGACATCTTAAACTCAAACTCAAATTGGCTAAAATGTTAATTGACACTATTAATGACATCTTCATATCTTTTTTTTTTTTTTGGTTTTTTGTAAGCCACATCTTGGTGATCTGTTACTTGTTGTAATCTTTTTCAAGTCCTAGAATTGATGAGAACAACACATATCATGTTATCATGTGGGCGTTTTACGTCAATTTCTTGAGTGATGTTGAGACACAAGGACCAATGGCTTCCACGCCTCTAATACTTGTTGCAATTTCTAGGTCATTCCATAGTGGCCTCCTCCTCTTGATTCACCATTTTCTTCTAACGTCAAAGGTTAAGGCAAAGGTTGATGATGATGACAACGTGGGAATTAGGAGTTGGGTTTTTGGGCTATTTTATCACGTTTTTATTTGTGGAAATTAGGAGGTTATAATTATGGCATCATTGATGGTGAAATATTAGTTGCGTGTGTGCTAAGTGGTGATTTAATGGAATGTGGGAACTCAACATCTTCATTTTTGGAATTTGAAAATGAGTGGTGGAGACTGAAGAGTGCAATCCTATTTAATGTTTCTTTCAGGTAGTGAATTCCTTTTGTTGAGCCAACTTTTGGTTGCAGCTTGCAAGTGTAGGTAACACCGACGCGTTATATCATGTATTTTTTTTTTCAATTTTTTCCAACAAAAAAAAAATTGAACCAAAATCGGGTGAAAAAAATAATGACATCCAAGAAATTTTTTTTTAAAATGTGTGAAATTGAGTGAAAATGATATAAATCGATAAATAAATATTCATTGTCTCTTGAGATTCGAGATTCATCTCAATTTAGGATAATAACTAAATCATTTCGGTCTAGAACTGGTTAGTAAATATTCAAAATAATTTTGATTTGACGATGTAGTTGCACAATAACATGAAAAAAAAATGACATATTTCAAACTGAATGACAAAAGTACAAAAATCTTTTCTCCCATTTTTTTCCCATTCTGTTGGTTGAGCTCGACAAAATGGGTACATTTTTTTTTATCGTCATTTTATCTATATCCTACTCTATCCTAATCTATTTAGGAGGAGATCCAACTAAACCTACGGGAGACTGGTAGGGACTGAACCACCACCGGACCAGACGGGTGCACAACGCACCAGTATGGATGTTTTAAAAGAGCCACTTATTATGGCAATTGATGGGAGGCAAGGTTTGAAATCTTCACCTCCCACCCCACCAAGCCATAAACCATAAACATAGTTTATTATTGATTCGACAACTTAACATTTTCTTTTTATTATTTTGTTAGAAAGAAGAGATTATCAAATTGCTTAGATAAACACGTATAGGTTTAACTGGTCTTTCCAGTTGTTTGCATGCAGATTGTTTTCGACTTTTCTTCAAGACAGTAAACGCAGGCTTATTTGTGGATCTAGCCCAGTTTTGATATTAAACTTTTGACATGATGGGCTTTCTTAATGGCGAACAATTTGTAGTAGGCTTTAATTGGACTAGATTGGGCTCTAGACCTTGACAACCCACCAGGTTGTTGTCCATTTGTAATGTCCCATATGATATGGCACTTACAATCCTTAAACCTCTACCAGGCTCAACTTGTGAGAGTTCGAGTCCTTCAAACCGCAATTCTCAGAATTCTATAGTTCCCCTTCATACAAAAATAATATAAATTCTAAGGAAATCTACTCTAGATGACATTACAGAAATATCACTAACATAAAGTTTAGTGTACTTTTATGTGCAATGTCACTCAAGGATAAAGAAGTATCAAATGCAACTTTTAAGTTATTTAAGGTCTACCCGTCCCAATTTCAAGTGCCCCTGTCTGAATGTATAAGTTTATTTTTTAATACCACCGCTGTGAATTAGTTTTTTTTTTTTTTGTGAATTAGTTGTAACCATATTACAAAAGGGGTTATTTATTTATTAGTTTCTAAAAATGATTTAAAATACTCCGTAATTAGGATTTTTTTTTTTTTTTGTAACGATACATTTGTATAACCCAATCTATCCTAATCTAGGGGGGAGGGGGAGCCTAAGGAAGCTGTGGCAGGGGCTAATGGGCATACAGACTCAACTAGACCAAAGAGAGTGCTATGACACAATTCCAGTGGTTAGGATTGGACTTATTAGAACCAAAAAAATCACGTTTTGCCCGTATTTCCAATGAAAATCGGCCCAAAGTCTGGGCCTGATCATTGGACCAAGCACGAAATAGAATAAGACTAGCGCAACATCCCTAAGCTGGACATGACGAATCTGCAAGCGGATCTATAAGGATCCATGCATGGATCCTTTTCGAAGCCGAATTACACTATGAAGGAGGCCGAATCATCTCTTGCACAAAAACATAAAAATTGTAGCCTTTGAATTAACTTTCTAATGCCATAAAAATCATATCATTTGGAGGTTTAGACGCTGAGATAAACCTAAACTATTGAGAACTAGTCAAAAGAGCATCATAGTGAAATTATACTTCAGTAATTTGGATTTTTGGCTATGAAAAAGTGAGAACTAAACTTTGATGTCTTATAAGAATTGTAGATCATTCTCTTAAATTCAAAATGTATTAAGAATCATTTCAATCTAATTTTTGTAGTTTAAATTATCACAAAAATACTAAAATATGTCATTCCTGCCAATTCCTTTTCTCTTCATTTCTTCTTCTACCATTGCTTTGTCGCGCCACTTTTTTAGTCTATTTTCTCTCTAATTAAACTTTTCATCTATTAGAATAATATAAGTATACAAATAAGTAGTTTTCATTCAAAATAAAATTCAAATAATAGAGTTAACTAGTAACTTATGCATGTACTACATTTTACACTCTATCAGAATCTCTCAATATTCACTCGAGGGCCGGACGGAGATTGGCCCTCGAGTGCAAAGGCAGAAGGGAGCTTGACTGCAAGACCCACCTGTCGAGCAGGGACGAAAGTCGGCCTTAGTGATCCGACGGTGCCGAGTGGAAGGGCAGTCATTCAACGGATAAAAGTTACTCTAGGGATAACAGGCTGATCTTGTATGTAAAGTAAATTGAATTAAAATGAAACTCTAGCATCTTTTATAGAGAATTGTAGCGGGTCTTAGCAGGATTGTATTATAGCATAGGACCTGAATTGACACTTACCTTGACCAAAGCCCAATTAGCTATGGTAAGAATGGCAAGGAAGTGAATTTGGAGTGGAGGACTCCCTCTAGCCCCACTCCTACCCCGCTCCCTCTACCCAACCCCATTCTCCTGTAGGTGCCCAAGGGGCACTCTTTCTTTTTTTTTTTAATGGACTGGGATTCAATTCACTGACGCTTCTCTCGAAATGGATGCGAAGGCTCTAACTTCTTGCTATCTTGCCAAGCCAGTTAGTGGATCGAGAAAGGTCAACCCAAAGAGTGACTAGATCCGTCTTTGATAGAAGAAAGCTATCGCTTGAGTCAAGCAGGTAG
The DNA here is from genome assembly GCF_003713205.1 of Coffea eugenioides. Taxonomy (NCBI): domain Eukaryota; kingdom Viridiplantae; phylum Streptophyta; class Magnoliopsida; order Gentianales; family Rubiaceae; genus Coffea; species Coffea eugenioides. The sequence continues at coordinate 32,304,310 of NC_040044.1, read as the reverse complement.
AGTCAACTCTTTGTCTTCACTTCCTCAGAAAGTGCTAAAAAAAGCCCTTGAATGCAAACCAATCCCCAGGGCATTCAGTTATCTTTCAAAAAGCATCCTAGAATCCATTGCGAGTATACCAATGGGATGAAATAACTTGACAAGAAAGATGAGGAATGAGGAGAACTGGAGAAGAAATTTAATTATATTAGTGTTTTTATTGTTAGATTAGACTAATATTATCATCGTTATTACTACCAATAGTAATATTTAATTAATATGAGGGATGGGGTGAGGATGAAGCATAGTTATGCTCCCATACTCCCCATCCCATTTAAGGTGGTGTGGAGAAACATTCCCCTCATCGCCGCCCTCGTCCCGCCCCATACCTCTTCCTGCGGGGTAGTTGTGGCCTCATTGCCATCTACTATAAGGGAAAATCCAATTGATTTATTTTGGGCCAATCAACAACTAAGCAATCAACTGTATGCAATTCTTACTTCCAACAGATATTTCTACAGATCCGTATTGATTAGATATTTTTAGGGTATTTTAAAAAAATTTTACTATAATTTTATATATCAAAAACTTTCACTATAAATGTATTTTGTGGGTATTTAAAATTTTATTGAGGTTTTTTAAAAAAATTTACCATAACCACCCACCACCCTACCATCACCTACTACCACCCGCCACTGGCACCATCCCTCCCTTCCTTCCTCCTCCACTGCACCACCGCTCCTCTCACGTCCTTCTTCCTTACCATTCCCTCCTTTCTTGTCCTCCCTCCTTCTTCCTTATTTGAGGAAGTGTACTGATTTGTACAATCGTATGTTGTTTGCACACGTGTGCGTGCACACACACACACACACACATATATATATATATATATATATATATATCACATATGGCTATGATAACTCGTGATCAAGTGGTAATTAATCTTGGAGTGCAGAGTGTATAAAATAATATGTCAAGGTCCAATGAGAGCAATTAACAACTTTAATATATAAAGTATCCAAAATGATAGTTAATAGCTAGAAATACGAAGCGAGAATATTTGATACATCAAGAATAGAATATGGAATTCAATTTTGAAAATAGACTTCGAAAACTGTACAGAATAAAGATCTCTTTTGATTAAGTTGATGACTTATGGCATGAAAATGAGGTTTACAAAAAAAGAAAAAAGAGTGAGATAGTGTGAGGTGAAACCTACTATATGACAAAGCCAGTTTATATATGTTGCATTTTTTATGTAATTTTTGCGATTTGTACAAATATATTGCAATTAAATTATGTCATATGCCCAAAAAAAATCCTCTAACTTCTTGTATTTCAATGGATTTTTAGTCACCTATATTTTTTTTGCTTGTTCTAATTAATTTGGAACCTTCCCTCTTTTAAAATCGTATTTGTTTCTTTTTTTCCAATTATCATTCTGGTATTTTCTGTAAATTCTGTTTAAATATCATCAAGTGCAAGAAAGACGAGGAACTATACTTACCAAAATTGTTTCCTAAGGGATGAAATAAAAAACATATTTTTGAGCGTATGGAAAAAAAAAGAAGATAACTACTGGAGGAGTAATATATAAAGAAAACCATGAAACCATTACAAGGAGCAGATGAGTAACAACACACATCATGACAGAAAAACGCTACAAAAGGCACGAGCAAATGAAGGGACTACCAACAGCCAAATCCAAACTAACATCAGTCCATATATACATATGGACGCCAGACATATACTATATATATGACAACCATGCATATATATATATATATATATATATCGACTTTTTATTCTTCAAACCCTTAACCACGACTGACCATATCCAATGCATTACAAACTGTTGCATGCCACAGATACCGACTTCACACGCGGTGCTGCTAGCTTCTCAGGGATCAAACAGCACGAACATGAAGTTTCACCCCATCAATACAGTCAAAGGTATCAGCTATGAAGAAGTAGTCGCCGGGTCTTGTTAGCTCGTATTTGAAAAATTCCTCGCGTGAGAGAGGTTCGTCTTTAGGATAGACGAGACAACCATCGTATGCATGCTGACTGACTAGGAAAATCGGCTGATTGGGTAGGCTTTTTCACTTTTCTTAAGAATATTGGTGAAAATAAGTGGACCTGCATCCAGGATTAAAGTTATTTTAGACAGTTGACCTTTATTTACTGCACATACATTTTTACTTGCTTCTCATAACTCATAGTTCCATGAGAAGCATCAAATATATCATTAAAACCTAAAGTTTCGGATCCAAGATTGACATGGGATTTCTTTGAGAATGAATATATATAGTGAACTGGCATGTGGGATCTGTACATTCAATTATTTAAACAAACTCATGGATGATTAAATAGACCCAAAAATAGCAATCAAAGAACCATGACTGGCATCTTTAGCAATCAATTAATTCCATTCACATGGTACATGGTGTCACATTCATCAATTTCTCTGCTCAAACCACTAAACATTAGAATGAATTATTACAACCTGTGTTTTGTGTGGATTACACTTCATGGTGTGGGATCTAATCATTTGTTAAGTCGATGCACCCCTAAATAGTTGTCAAGGCGCCTAAGCTTCTTTATGTTTGTCGAGCAACATTTAAAATATTCCATGCAGATTCACTAAGATAAAGAAAAAAAAAAGTGAATCTTCATAATATCTTTTAGAATATTAGCTTAATTGTTAGTTTGATCGAGAAAATTTCCACTCCAACAAGTTTTGTCACTTATTGCATTATGAAACTTGACGAATAAATGACTTTAGGCGCATTGAGAGTTCTACCAATTAGTTTCAAAAAAGTAATCTGTAACCTGCATTGATGATATCTGTAACCTGTTAGTGCAAATTTTTCTACCAAGCATGGCGTCGATCGATGAAGCTGAAAACTAAGGACTTAAATTGTTAGCGGCGAAGACAGAAGAGTGCCAAACTGTTGCCTTTCTTTTTCTCCTGGCTTTTTGGTTCGTTGTTTTCATCCTCTTTAATGTTTCTACATTTAAATCAGAACTCTTCTTTTCTTTCACTAATACTCTTTTTCATAATTCTCTACGTTTTTTAATTGTTAAAAAAAAAAAAAGATAGTGTTGTGCTGATGTGAATGTTTTTAGAGATTTTTATAGGGCTTTCAGAACAAATTTGTTATATATTAAGTCCCATTCGTTTTTATTTCATTTGAAAACTCTAAATATAATTATTTGAAATCTAAATGACCACATTGATCTAGACTCTGGACATTAAGAACCAAAAATGTGATATCAAGACTTTTGACTAACACCAATTCGATTTGGAGCATTAGTCGTGATAGTTTTTTCATTAATTTTTCTATTTATCAAGAATTATTATTATATGGACCACGTTAATTCTGATCAAAATATTGTAGACCAATTTGACATACATGCCAAAAACGAGGTACAAAAACTGCAATTTTTTCCTGCCATGATATATAAATGTCAGTTACATGTGACTGGTTCAGCCTAATCTTGCATGCATTTGCCGAAGAAAATGAAACGACTGTCACAGTTGGAAAACGTCTTCGTTTATGCATTCTGTTTCAAATTTAATTGGACTAAATAAACATCTTAGGCTAGTTATAAACATTGGGAGTAATGAAGAGGCTCACAGTCCATAATAGAAAATTCTCTCTCCCCAAATTCTCTCTCTCTCTCTCTAAAAATTTCTTCAGTTTGCTCTACGTTTCATGGCTGCCCTTCAGCCGTCGGCTGAGGGGCAAGGATCTCCTACAAAAAAAAAATCTTTCTCCCAACTTTTTTCACAACCTTCAACATCATTTATCCCAATTCGGCAAGCGACTGTCTACAAAGGTGAAGCTGCAGTCATTTTCTCTAGAGCAGATGCAGAAAAACTTTCGGAGCCGTTTCGATGGTCTTTAGTTGGAAAATTCTCTCATGGGAGACCTTCTTTAGAAGATATTCGCAAGTTCTTTGCTTCATTAAACCTAAAAGACCACATTTTCATTGGCTTGATGGATTACAGGCATGTTCTGATCAAGTGCTCCGCTGAAGCAGATTTTAACAGGATTTGGACGAGAGGGATTTGGCAATTAGGCAAATTTCCAATGCGTGTATTTCGATGGTCCCGGGAATTTCATGTGCTCAGAGAATCCTCTCTGGTTCCAGTTTGGGTTGAGCTTCCAAATTTACCTATCCATTTTTTTGATAAACATTCGTTGTTTTCCATATTATCTCCAGTAGGAAGACCATTGTTTTTGGATTCGGCAACGGCTGCTGGGACGCGTCCTAGTGTGGCAAGGGTATGCGTGGAGATTGATGTAGCAAAGCCTGTTTTATCGAGAATCTGGGTGGCGGTTGAAGGAGAAACCGGCTTTTGGCAAACGATTGTACCAAATGATATGCCAAGCTATTGTTCATCTTGCTGGAGATTGGGTCATTCATCTGAAAACTGTAAGAAGAACTTCATCGATGGTGGACATCAACACCAAAACAATCAAACCAAAAGGACTAAGCATGGTTCAAAGCTATCTGGAAATACTCAACATAAATTAGTCATTACAAATGAATGCAATGACTCAGAAGCTAAAGAAAAAATATCAAAAGAGGGTACAACAGCTCCTGAACAAATGCAAATTTCTGGTGAGACAAAAGACGAAGGAATTACAACAGCTGTAACAAAAGAATCTGAGGGAACTGCTGACAAATGCAACACTGAAGCCAAAGGGAAAGCATCAATGGAATTCAAGTCAGCTACTGAAGAGGTGCGACTTCCGGGAGTAATTGAAATTGAAAGAACGTCAATAGGTGCAATGGAGCAGTCTGGAACACCTGAGCAAAACGATGCAGTTGCCGACGCTGATGCGGTCAAGGAGGGAAAAAAAACATCAGCTTCAAATACTGATGCACATCCACAGTCGGTTGCTGATGTCGCCATGCATGTCCATAAGGAGCATTCGGTCATGGAAGACCAATTGACAGTTTGCTATGGAAATGATTGTGAGGGGCCACAAATTCTCAGGAAACATAACGTGGGAATGGTTCAGCATCAAATGATCAGCACCACAAGCACAATTAACCAACAGCCCGACAATTCCAATGGGAATAATTCATCGGGGCCCCAGCTTATTGAGGAGCATAACTTGGGATTAGTTTATCATGAAAGGTCCGACACCACTGAGATAGATAATCTTTATGTCGAATTGCGTGGAGCTGATGATGAAGATTCCAAATCCAATGCGGCTGATGAAGTAGCTTTGCCAACTAACGTAGGAAATCTATCTCCGAGATTGGTTATACCACGTGAGAAGTCGGCTGAGCCATCAATACACACGCTAAACATTGACCAATCTGTAGGTGTTCAAATGGATTGCCGACAAGATCGTGTTAAGGGTGTGCGAGCTGGCTTCCCATCCGACAGACAGCTACGTTCAGCAACATCATCTCAAAACTCTTTCCAGGTTTTTTCTCATGATTAGTGGTTTATTTTGGAATATCAGAGGGGTTGCTAAAGCCCCTAATCTAAGAAGATTGATAAATTTAGTTCGTGCTCACCATTTGAAGTTTGTTGTCATTTGTGAACCAAAGTCAGACGTGTCCAAAATTGAGTCCATTCGTCTACGATTATTATTTGATTATTCATTTGTTAACTTATCGGGTGATATTTGGATATTCTATAGTAGCCCTTTTGTGTGTTCCATTATTGGTAGTTCGGATCAGCATATTTCCATACAGGTTCAAAGTCAATTGTTTTCTTCTCCAATCATCATGTCTTTTGTCCATGCTAAATGTTCATTAGAGGAGCGTTATGGCTTATGGTGTTCATTATTAAATGATAAGCCTGTTTCACTACCTTGGTGTATTGGGGGGGACTTTAATGTTATTTTAGCCCCTCACGAAAAACGAGGTGGACGTCCGTTTGCTATAGCGGAAGGAGCGGATTTCATGTCTTTTATGGAAGAGGCAGGGGTTTTGGATGTCGGCTTTTCAGGAGCTAATTTCACATGGTCTAATAATCGGAGAGGTAGAGCTCGGGTTTCAAAGAGATTGGATAGATTCTTAATTAATGGGTCTTGTTTGGATTTCTCAGACGTGATTTCTGTACTCCATCTCCCAAGACATCCCTCGGATCATGCACCATTGAAAATTACTTTTTCTGATCGATCAGACAATAGTCCACGACCTTTCAGATTTTTGAATGTCTGGACGACCAAACCAGAACTATTGGATGTGATTCGACAGGCTTGGAATCAAGATGTGAGTGGATCTCCGCTACGTGTTTTGTGCTCTAAATTATTGGCAACGAGGAGGGCTATTCATACATGGAACAAGCAACATTTTGGGAATATATTTGATGCTGTACGTTCGGCGGAAGAGGTGGTCAAACAAGCAGAAGAATCGATGGATCAATATGCATCGGAGGAATTTCAGGTTGAGCTCAGTAAGGCTCAGGCAGAGTTGCGGAATGCATTGTCAATAGAAGAGCAATTTTGGAGCCAAAAAGCCAGGGCAAAATGGCTTAAACAGGGAGATCGCAATTCAAAGTATTTCCATGCGGTCGTAAGACAGAGACGGATTAAAGGAATGATACACCGTATAAAAAAGTCAAACGGAGTTTGGGTGGACACCAATGCTGATATAGCAACTGAGGCCATATCATATTTCTCTGATCTCTTCACTGGCTATCTTGAGTCATCTTCTGGTATGCGACATATGATCCCGCACATGATATCGGAAGAGGAAAATAGAAAATTGGAAGAAGTGCCTTCGATTGAAGAGATTCATCGAGTTCTAAAGTCAATGGATGGGGATAGTGCTGCTGGCCCCGATGGCTTCACAGGCAAATTTTTTACATTCGCCTGGGAAATTATTGCCCAAGATGTCTACAAGGCAATTCTCAGCTTTTTCTGTGGGGCAGAGTTGCCTCGATTTATCACATCTACCTCAATTGTATTAATTCCAAAAAACCCAAATCCTCAGGAATTTTCTCATTACAGGCCAATCAGTCTGTGTAACTTCTTCAACAAGTTGTTATCCAGGATCTTAGCTGATAGAGTGGCTTCTCTTTTGCCCAAAATTATTTCGCCCCAGCAGACAGGCTTTGTAAAGGGCCGTAATATAACAGAAAATTTTTTGCTAGCACAGGAGGTAGTGTCGGGTATTGGGAAAAAGACTAGAGGTGGTAATGTGGTAATGAAGTTGGACATGTCTAAGGCATATGACCGAGTGGCATGGGATCATATCATTGGTGTTCTCAGGAGATTTGGCTTTGGAGAAAGATTCATTGATTTGGTTTGGCGATTGATCTCCAATGTTTGGTTTTCCATCATTATAAATGGGGCATCACATGGTTTCTTCAAATCTACACGAGGCCTACGTCAGGGTGATCCATTATCGCCTGCCTTATTCATCATAGGAGCTGAGGTGTTATCTAGAGGATTGAATAATCTTGCTATGCAACCGGGGTTTGTGGGTTTCAAAGTCCCCTTTGCATGTCCTACTATAACTCATTTGGCTTTTGCGGATGATATTCTAATTTTTTCAAATGGATCCTCTTATTCTCTAAAGCTTATCATGCGGGTGCTAGATGCGTATCAAAGGTGTTCTGGACAATTGATAAATGTGCTGAAAAGTTGTTACTTAGTACATCCTTCGATATCACTGGCACGAAGAAGGGTGATTGAACGTATAACCAAATTCAATTATCACCCATTTCCGATACGTTATTTGGGATTCCCCCTCTACTTTGGCAGATGTAAATCATCATATTTTGGGGAAGTTTGCCAATCTATCCTAGGGAGAATAAGGTCATGGAAATCAAGGATGCTTTCTCTTGGAGGCAAAATAGTTCTAATCAAACATGTGTTAGCAATGATGCCAGTACATCTGTTGTCAGCAGCGGTTATCCCAGGTAAGGTATTTAGAACTATAGAAAAAGCCTTCTCGACCTTCCTATGGGGGTCATCCTCTGAAGAGTCTAAATTTCACTGGATACGGTGGTCTCAAATGTGCTATCCGGTAGATGAGGGAGGAGTTGGTTTTCGCAGGTTACAGGACATCTACACAGCATTCTCATTCAAGCTTTGGTGGAACTTCAGAAAGGGATGCTCGTTGTGGGCTTCGTTCATGAAAGCTAAGTATTGTAGACTACTACATCCTTGTCAGGTAGAAATCAGATCAATGGATTCCGCAATCTGGAGAAGGATGGTCAATGTAAGTCGACAAGTGGAACTATCTATGCTATGGGATATCAAAAACGGAGCTTGTCATTTTTGGTACGACAATTGGTTGGGAGGGGGTGCCTTGTTTCTCCGTATGACGGTGGTCTCTAATTTGTCGTTTGGTGATTTTATCATCAATGGACACTGGGATGTGATTAGATTATATCAAACATTGCCTACAGATTTGGTTCCCTCTATTTTAGAGCATCCAGTCCCGGAAGACTGGGGTGAAGCTGAAGTCATTTGGATGTCCACAACATCTGGAAACTTCTCTCTAGCTTCGGCATTTCAGGATATTAGGCAAGCACGAAACAAGTCTATGGTTTTTGATAGCATTTGGCATCCTCAGATCCCACTCAAAATTTCATTCTTCATGTTAAGATTGTTGCTGGAGAGGCTACCTTTACCGGATAGGTTATGTAAACTTGGTTTACATTTACCATCAAAGTGTTTCTGCTGCGATTCCGCTTCTGAGGAGTCAATTGAACATTTATTTTCCAAAGGCCATATAGCTTCAACAGTTTGGAATTATTTTGGAGCTTCATGTGGATTGACTTTTCCTGGTTCTTCTTTACGCTCCCGTATAGTGGGTTGGTGGTTGCACTCATATGATTCAGAGATACAGCGATTCATTGGACGAATTCTTCCGAATATAGTATGTTGGCAAATTTGGAAAGCAAGAAATAAAGCATTATTTGAGGATGTCCACATGAGATCGCGCGCCATTTGTCTTGCCATTTCCTTGGAAATTCAGACCATTGTGGAAATTTATTTCAAACAGGTTTTCAAGGCTCATTCATTCTATCATTTGTACGACTGGCCATATTCATCTCACATTTATCTCACGTACAAACTTGTTTATTGGGAACCAAAGGAAACTGGTCGTTTTACACTAAATACAGATGGCTGTTCTAAGGGTAATCCAGGTTTGGGTGGAGGAGGTGGGGTTCTTCGGGATTCACATGGTATTCCTTTGATTGGTTTTTCGGCATATCTTGGAGAAACTACATGTCTAAGTGCAGAGGCCCGGGCTCTTCTTATTGGCATTCAAACATCCATACATAGGGGTTTTGAAAATCTCTATATTCAATCGGATTCTTTGGTATTAATTGGAATTCTTCAGAAACGTATACACTGCCCTTGGAAGATTCGACGAGAGATTAGGCAGATTTGGCAGTTCGTGGAAGATCCTGATCGTTTTTCACATTGTTATAGGGAAGCTAACACAGTCGCTGATGCATTGTCCAATGTGGGCGTCTCTCATCCAGAGCATCAACTCAAGTTATACGACTCCTTCCATATGTTCCCAACTATGGCTCGTGGAGCAATTCGCCTCGACAGATTAGGGATGCCTTCAATTCGGAAAATTAAGCGTATGAAGGGCTGAGGATTAAGGAGAATTGGAGCTACTTTGCTTTTCAACAAAGCACCAAACATCTCTGGTTCATTTGCTGTCTTTATAGTTCGATCATGTACTTCAAAATGATGTTTCTCTGTGTGTAACAATTATTCTCATCAATAAAAGACTACAATTTAAAAAAAAAAAAAAAAAAAAAAAAAAAAGAAGAGGCTCATTGCTAATTCCTACAGATTTTAATTAAACATGGTTTCCTGCATCTTGCATGGATGATGGACCTGCATGCTTGATTATGAAGGTGTTCCTTATAGTGTTGACAATTTACATCCCAAACATTATCATTCACCACTTTTCACTTATCGTTTCATCTGAAGCATCAGATTAAGATACATAATTATATTATTAAACCTATAGTTTAGATCCAAGATCTGATGTAGGATTAATTCTAGGGGAAGAATTTTATGGTGAATATACTTTAAATCTCTAGTAAATATAAGTTTAATTATATTTTGAGCATCTTTCTGATCAGTAGAAAATGACATATTCTGCATCTCGTGGATTTCTAAAAAAAAGTTGTGAAAGAGCATGAGGAATTACTTATGTGCAGTGGCATCTAGTAGATCTAAGATTTTTTTTTTTTAGCATTCAATCAATTTCATTTACATAGTAGAGTCTATATATCAAGCTCATTGTCCTTCAAAAATCCTTTTTTACGATAGCTCTTTGTGCAATTTTTCACAAAGCGTACCGTCAATGGATCTGAAAATTACCCAATGATCTAAATTCTTGAGTTTATCAATGAAAAACAAAGACGTACTTGTTTGTGGTGTCCTTTTTAAAAATTTGGCCATAATCTGTATTGAATTACAATTTGAGATCTATTTATCCAACCCTTGAAACAGACTCGTGGGTAATGACTCATTATATAGTCAGTAATTAGAGGTTTTGAATTTAAATTCTTATGTTCCATACGCACATCTTAAATTTCATCCCACTCTTCCTAGAAAAAAAATTTAAAATGTATATATATAAAATAAAAAACTCACCCCTCCGCACTTCTTAAATTGTACTGTGCACTACAACTGTTCACTAAGTCAAATATTGAAGTTTTGCTTATAACGTGCTTTCATGTACCCAAAAAACTGTCTTAGATTTGGAAATTCAGTACAAAGGCACTAGGAGAGCTTAATTAGATGTCAGAAATGGTGAGCTGGGTTGAGGGGAAGTGAAGAGATCTGTTGTTTATCCCTTGAAAGAAAGAAAAAAAAAATTAGGCAGGCTGGTATAAAATTGACTAACATTTTCAATGTTCTTGTTTTCTTTTCTTGTAGAGCACAATATCTTTTTCGAGATACAGCAAAATTAAAACTACTGGAATCCCATCAAGTTAAGGTAGGTAGTCAAGTGGTCAAGGCTCCTTGCTGGCTTTTCATCACCGTATCGAGGATGTTCTGTTCCTCGATCCAGAGCAATAATGTTAACATCAATCATCACATTTTCTTTCCCCATATCATCACACGAAGTAGTGAAAGTCCCACATATTTCTTACCAAAAAAATATTAAATAAAAAAATGCAGGGTCCTGAAGTTTAGTACTAAGATAGTCGTTTGGCAAATAATTAACTCTCCAGTTTTGCCGAATAAGTTTAGAAAATAAAAAATAATAATAAAAATCTCAAGGAAAAGATTAACAAGATTTTGAGATTTTAGAGACGAAATAAGGTCCCGATGAGAAATTAAACTTGGTATGAAATGACTTGAGTTCATGTTCTCTCTCTATTTAGTAGTTTTGTCTTCAGTCATTCATTCTCTGAATAGTCATGATTTTAAACCTCTTTGATGGGTATTTTTGGATATGCCAAATTTTTCTACTCCCTCCGTCCCGTTTTGTTAGTCTTGTTTTTCTTTTTCATCTGTCCCAAATTGTAGTCCACTTTCCCATTAAAGAATGTAGTAATCTTTCAAATTGTCTAAAATACCCTTATTAAATATCTTGTTATTAATACATTGTTATTAAATACTAACCCACTACATTGAATACATTGAGCTTTTCCAATACATAGATAAATGAAAAGTCTATCTTTGTTATTTATTGGCACTATTGGTGGTAATTGAAACAATCAGGATGCACTATTGGCGGTAACTGATATTTATTGGCACCATTAGCTGTAACTGATATTAATTGGCACTCTTCGCGATTAGCATAAGGGTATTTTAGGAAATTATTAATCTAAATTTATGTTTCCAACCAAATTAATTACACTTTCTTAATCTGTGTGAAAAAAAAATCAAGACTAACAAAACGGGACGGAGGGAGTATAAGATTGCTTCCATCAGCCAAGTGTTTAAAATGTTGAAGCTAAGGATGTACATTAAATATGAGTATGGTAGTAAATTGGATCAACTAATTATTCTTTTAAAAAGAAAATAGGCTTATAATTTGGGACAATCATAAAATGAAAGTGACTTTATCTTTGAAGAACGGAAAGGGCAGTTGTATTATGGCGATCGAGGAAAGTAAACTTGTTTATTTATTGATCATGGAGCAACCGACATCCCACTTGAACAGGTCAAAACCCTGGACAATGACGGTTCCGCCTTCTCAAATGAAATTAAGTAATACTACTCCAAGAAATATTCTCAGGGATAAGCAATTTGATAGGATTATTTAATTACTTCCTATGTCCCACTTTATCCTTGTACTAGGAGGCATAAAACGCGCGTTGCGCGTTGGGATAAATATAAAATATGCCCCTTTAAGCATGTGGATTCATGGAACAAAAATGTTTGTTGGTTAATAATTTGTGTACACAGCTAAGCATAAATATACATGAATAAGTAGACGGAAAAATCATTTCACAAAAATAGTACGAATATTTATTTAGATTTATAGAAAGGTATTGCTAAGATTTAAAGTTAATACTTTTTTAGTTAATATTTATTACTCGTTTAGCATGAGAATAAAGTTCAATATTTTTCATGAAGTGCAGAAGCGTAGGATGTGATGATTTGAATATAGCGTACTCGTACGTCATAAGAGAGAAAAAGTACTGTCGAGATATAGAACTACTTTTGTAGGAGCTTGGGAAATTCTTCTTTTATCTCACTCCATTTCTTGTTTAACATGAAAATCAAGTTTACTATTTTTCATGAAGTGTAGAAACATAGAGTGTGACCACAAGTATATATTATGCTTCACAGGACAAAAAGGGAAATACTAAGCTAAATTTGAAGGCATTTTCATTATATGTAGCAATATTGATCCAATTGTGATTATAGTAGCTTGAAAAAAAAGTGATTGAATTCTCATATTAGTTGACTATGAGTTAACCGAGTTGAACAATGAAATTAAAATGATATGGGTACAGTTTTTGAATTGCTCTTTAGTTGAATTGGATAACAATAAAAGAGTTCTAAAATTGTGAAATATAAAAGAATATCTCGCTGACACAAAGAGTTCTAAGATTGTTGAATTGTTTTCAGATCTTTCCGTAATTCATTGATGGTGGCATATTTCTTTACACACAGTCATTTCTCTCCTACTAATAAACTGGAAAATATCGTGATTTATGAATTTCCTTTGTTGCTTTGTATTTGCAGGACTGGGAGATTGTAGCAGCTTTAGAAAAGCTGGCGGAGTGCCAAGAAACTATCTTGAATTGGGAGATTGTGGGACTGGGAAGTAGTTAAATGCATTGGCTTCACCCATAAAGGCTGCTCTTTTTGATAAGGTCCTTTTTGATAAACTATTCTGTTGTTGCGGCCATGACAACTCCTGAGAAGAATACTTGCCAACGATCATCTCTTCTAGGTAAAATGCTAGCTGAAGACAAATATGAGACCAAGGATCTCAAGTCTCCTAAAGAATATTTATTCTTGATAAACTATAAAGGTTACTATCCACCAAACATTCTTATTTCATGAATCTATGTTTAATTGGGCATGTTTTTTATTCATTCCAATGCGTATCGCGCGGTTTATGCCTCCTAGTAATAATGCATTCATCAATCACATTTCAGATGCTCAGCAAACAAAGGAAAATGGAAGCCCAATATAAAACTCTCCAATTTCAGAGTTGGGACATAAATTTTGCAACAAATTCAATCAATTAAATCAATTATGGTTCATACACTTCCTGAGAATCACAATATTACAACATCTTTAAGTTACAATTTTTGGCCTATCTCTTCTACTTGAAGTTGCTGTGAGTTAGCCTAGAACTCTGTCATTTGTACATGATTGCATGAGGACTGTACTTTTGGAAAAAAAAAAGTCATAAGAAGGAGGGTCCTATTTTACATCTGACTGCTTCAGAAGCCCAGTCAACTTTGAACTACTTCTGCAACAACATGGATGTAAGGAGGAGCTACACAAGACAAACTCTTTTTTAATGGTTGTATTTCCAAAAAGAAAGCACGCGGACACCAGAATTTGATTATCATCAATGAATGATATAGGACATGTTGCCTTGCCTCCAATACTACCAGCAGTACAAAATCATTGAAACTCCAAGCTCTACATGTCTAAAATGATATCCCTGCTAACTTATCAACTCCCGCGCGAAAACGAAGGCCAGAACCAATCTGCTCTGAGGTGGGACATACCCAGCAAAAGATATGTGGTCCTAAAACCTGCAAGTCAAGTAAATCACGTATAAATGCCTAGAAAGCTAAGACCATATCTCGGAGAGCATGTTGTACCATGATATCTACAGTATTAGTTAGTAAACTTCTATGCACAAAGAGCCTAATTTGATCAGCCAAATGAAGTGCCTACTCTAGACTCTCTTATTTGCCACTAAGAACAAGAGAAGAGAGAAACAACTTACTGATATCATATTCTCATAAGCACCAAGATCATATGGATGTGAATACAGATAACCTCCTTTTTCAGCAAGCCACATAGCTCTCACACCTTCATGGTACTGTATGGTAAAAAAGGTAGGAAGTGGTTATCAGACTTGATCAGATGCCAGATAGATGAAAAAAAATTACTATCACTACCAATGCAAACCTCTATTGTGGTCTTGTTTTGCAGAATAAGATAAACATGCCAAAACACAACGATGGTCAGCACAAGAGTCAATGGCACCAGCAGGAGCCCTGAAATGACCTGAAGGCTAAATTGTTCAGGTTGAATGCAAGGATATGCAAAATTATAACTTGTTGAAATATATATACAGGAAGAAATTTATACACAAGATGCGCGCTAGCAACCAAACAGTACATGCCCAATTAAACATAAATTATAAAAGCACTCGTCAATGTTTCTATGTCTGTACATCTTTATCTATAGTATATACATATTTGTTCTTCATGCAAGTCACTGTAGCAAAGCATTGTGAATTTGATACAAACATTATAAACCAAAAGTATAATGAAATAGTATGTTTTGAGAATAAAAACCTAATCCCTGAAGCAACTTTTGTCACGAGCATATAGTTTTCTTAAATCAGGATCAAACAAAAGGATTTGCCATTTGAAAATATATTTATCTCGGCCATCATCCAAATATTATACTTGTTTGTGCTATTCTTTTCTAAAACATCTATATTTTCTTTTCCAATTGAAAAAACCGTGACACTGGCATGTCTGCATAGCTGCAAAGCAACCCCAACCAAAGTCTCTAAATTTTCCAAAGCAACCACAACCGGAGACTCCATAGTTTGGATGGCTAGCCATATCAAAAGCTCTCTTATCAGTGAGCAAGCAAGGGACAGAAATCTCTTGTACATGGTCAAAAATTAGCACAGAACTTAGCATAAATTCAATAATAATCAATAAGAAGACAAATATGCAACAATAATGCTGTCTTCCAATCTTTCAATACCATTATCCGGAGCACTTTATCACTAATTGCAAGCAAATGGTCAAAGCACCGATAGTGAAGAATGCCACTAACCCATTATACCTCTTAGATACAAAATTCATGACCTTAATTTACTGGAATTTAGAGTCAAAAGTGAAACTTAAGCAAAGGCAATAAGTTGTCAACTCTATCAACTTGATCTTGGTGGTGCCATGGTCAATTAAAAGATGTTCTCAATGGTCCTGCATTTCTGACTTGATGCATTTACCAATACTGCCTAAAAGTACTTTTATCTGCATTTTTCAAAACTCAACATTATCAGTACGTAGAACCTCATATCTCCATAACCAAACCCCTAAAATGCAGATCCACTGTCCCCAACCTGCCACATAGAATGATGAGACCAGCATCCTAATGCTCAAAAACTAAACAAAAATGATACTAAGGGTGCCTATTTATGCCACATGACTGCAGTATACAGGTTAAATTTTCTTTACTTTCTAGTTAAAAGATATGCAAAAAATTGAACTCGTGCAGAAGTAAAAGTACAATATCTAAATTCACAAAAGTTTTGTATCTTTTCAGTAACAAGAAACATCAAGAACAATTGTTCTGAATCAGTACCTGAAAAAACTTTTGAAATTAACAATAGATGTTTAATACCTTAGCAAATGGGACATAATTAGCATAGCCACATCCATAAATCAAATCAAACATCAAGCCTCATAATGAATATAGATTCTGCTGTCTAAAATCCTAATGTAACATTGTTCAACTCTAGATTAAACTCCAAAATGTAAGATAACAGAGCTAATTTGCAAAACTTTCATCCTCTGTAGATTCGTCAGTCCCACAAGCTAGAATACATCATTCAATTCTGATATCAACTGTACCGGTTAAAAAGAGAAAAATGACAAGACCAATATGTTGCAGCGAACAACCTCAAACACTTTTTAAGTTCTTAATTGCGATTTTCATGACAACATAAGATAGAGCAAAGCTACCACCTAAGTAAAGCGATTAATCTTCTCATGAATGTGAGCAAGCTCCATCAGCACTTGTTCAAAGCCAACAATGGTGTTGCCCTCGCCCTTGGTATGCGCAACTTCCCATCGACAAACCAACCACAACTTCAAAATATAGAGAAACAGAACCAAACATATTAGAAATTATGCTTCACAATTTATAAAAAACCATAGGTTCAAACAAACAAAAGGAAAAATATCAGCCAAAGGAGAACAATGCTTAAAACATTTGAATAGTTATTGCAGGAAGAGAAACAAAGAAAGATCTCCCCTATAAGACTTACAGTCACTACATTAATTTCAAATGTATTTTAGAAAAGCCAAGCTACTAAAATCTCAGGAAAAAGAAGCAAACAAACCACACAGAAGTAAGAGCATCTCTCCCAAATTTTTTCATCTCCAAACTGGTGAAATAAAGAAAATAAGCATGCTAGCAGAGGAAGATCTATAACAAAAATAAACAGAAGGAAGGTAAAATAATGTTCAAGGTATTTTAGATAAAGTAGAAGCATGGAATAGAAGACTACATGCATGCATAACCATATTCATTTTAAAGTTTAGGATTTTTTATGCTGTAAATAAGAATATAAAGGTACATGATAGCAAAGCCATTTGTGGAGAAACTAATATTGCCTCTAGGCTGTCTGAACTTAAGTGTGGTGCTTGAATCTGCTTGGAGCCATCGAATAAGTGTTTGTAGGGCAAAAAGGTGATTTACAACTCTACAATCACTTCATATCTACAACAGAAAGAAAGGCAACACAGGTATTAAAAATAAAACAAGAAGCTAGCTGGATAAGGAAGAATTGGAATAGATTGTTCAAACAGAGAAGAAATACAGAAAGAGACAAACCTAAATCTAGGTGATTCTTTCTCATGAAATGCACTCCCAAGTATCACTGCCACCAACCAAAAATCCAAACATTAGAACTCAGAAAATCAACCCAAATAGTTACAACAAAGACTCTTAGAAAAACCTTCAAACCCAGTTAAGCATTCAACCTGCAAATACATTAGTTTCTTAATTAAAAAATTACACACGATTACAAGAAGACAGAAAAGTATTTCACAGGATTCAGGATTATCCCTTAAACTTGCTTCAAAAGTTTCATCTTATCAATATTCATTAACAAATATATAGCTTTCAAATCATATCTTTTATACCAATTACCCTAACACTTACCTTAAGAGTTAAGAATTTACAAAAAAGGAAACGGGTTCCACCATAGTTTCACAAAGGCCTCATTAGAATCTATACCGACTTTTCCAAATAGATCACTTTCATATTTTTCTAACAAAAAAAAAAGTGAAATAACACATTACCAGCTTCCAGTATTATAGACAAATTCATAATTACAAAAAATATCCTCAATATAATTTGGCAATTTAAACTTTATAAATAAAAAATAAATTGATCACGTAAAACCAATGCTTTGGGAAAAAAGGGCAAAAAAGTAACTGTTGTTCGATGGTGGCATTACTTGAAATAATCTATCTTTCTTTCTGGGATTACTGTTTCTGCTAATATAGCTATTAGGATTGTTACAGTCAAACCTACAATAGTAAAGTTTAAGCACTCAATTTATAACAATACCAATAATAAATAAAGGGAAATAAATGAAGATGATCAGATGTTCCATACAAATTTATAAAAATAAGTAGATCCTAGTTCAAATTAAGGGAAAAAAACCTTAGGAAATAAAAGGGAAAAAAGAATGGCTTTTTATTTTCTTTCCTTTTCAAGAAAATTCAGGGGAAAAACCCCATATGAAATGAAATAATTAGGAAACCATATTGATGTTCTATTGATGTTCACTATACTACTTTAGCTTCTATTGATGTTCTAAGATAACAACCATCTAAATATCAAACACCAAAACGGATACGAGGGAGTATGGTACTCTGATCCCTGTAGGGTTTGAAGCTTTTCATTCAGATCATCTCAAAGAGGGCAAAAGAAAAAGGACAGATTGGTTAAAAATTAGAAAAAATAGAAAAGAAAGTAAATAGACAAATTTAAGGAGGTACCGATGTTGGCTAGCCTGTGGTGGGTGTGCAGCTCTAAAAATGCATAGTATTTGAAACTCCATGTTTGAACAGAAATATAATAGCTGTCCAATCTATATAGTCAAACACAGATTTGTCAATTATGCATGCAACTTTGTTGGAATCCTTGCGCACTACAAGCACAGATACAGAAATTGAGTGACTACCTTGATGTTTCACCTAGCTACCCTTTTGTTTATGAGATTCGAGCATATTGATAATGGCAATAATGAAGGGATCATCGATGTTTTTGGCATTGAGTTGGATTTCTGCGATGCTGCCAACTCAGAGGAAGAGGTCCTCGAGCTGCTAGACATGCTTGATTGGAAGTGAAGGGTTGGGTAGTTGCTTTCTAGTCTGAACACCTTGCTGCTGAAGATCAAATCTGGCATGGTTGGTGTTGGTTCTTTCGAATCCACAGTTTGTATATACGTTCCTGTCAATGGTCAATAAGTATCCTGGAAAGCTTTTGATGTTGATCTCTATCTCTTGTTTGTAACATGCCGAACTCTTCCCCTTCGCCTCCTCATTCCATTTCTACACGTTTCCTCCACCAAACTAAGGTGCTCGTCCTATACCTGTCTCTCTCTCTCTCGAATGAAGAGTGGTTGCGCTCAGAGATTATTGTTGCTTCGGGTTAATTGCTTGCCGGAGCAGACCACTATAGAAACTGAAGAAAATTCTGAGACCCACCTGCAATAGGAGGAAAGAAAGAAGAGATGAGGGCAAGATAGAAAAGAAAGGAAGACAAATGCAGGAGAGAGGAAAAAATAAAAGAGAATAAAGAAGAAGAGATCAAACGTTCTAGAGAGGAGGAGTTCTGAGGCGGCAGAGTTCTAAGGAGAAAAGAAAAAAAGTGAACCCTAGCAGAGTTCTGTTTTAAAAGAGGCGGCAGAGTTCTGTTGACCCGCCCATGTTTGGAATGGAAAGGGTTGTTTGAGGCCAGATTTTAGAGAAAATGAGAAATTTGGTGGCCTTCACAAGCGAAATCACCGGCAAAAGTTAAGAGAAACAAAATCAGGGGTAACATCGAATCAAGTAATGAGATTCCAAAATGAACTACTAATCTAGACTTGTGCGGATCTTCACTCGTCTGGAGGTTTTATTGAAACTTTTAGAGGTCGTGGAATCAAGAATAAATACGAGAGAGAGAGAGAGAGAGAGGACAGGAACAGAGAGAGTCTGAGGAGAAGAGGTGAGAAAATAGAGAAGAAAAGGAAGAGGAGAAGATGAGAAGCGGCGCCTCAGAGGTTGGGTTTGATTTAGGGTTAGAAGAAGGCCTAATGGGAAGCTAACGCGCGACGCGCGAACAACATGATGCTTCCAATCCACATGCCGGGCACGTGAGAGGACGACGAAAACCTCCAGGTCATCACAACCCTTCGGCTCTTTATCTACTTATGTTGATAATATACATCGTTGTCAGTAAATATAGTCAACCTTATTTAATACAGTTAACTTTTATACCAATAATTGCTTTAGTATGCTCCATGTCTTGAATGGTGTAATGTACTATCACTATTGTTGTTATAATTAATACTATAAACGTACAGTAATTAGTGATGCTTTAATATATGTCTTGAATGGTACAATATACAGTCATTATTGTTGTTATAATTAATGTAAAGTTATAGTAATTAGTGATGCTCCATATATTAATGTAATGATATTTTAGAAAAATACTAAACTAGATTTACTTTTCCAATAAATTTAACTAATTTTTCTTAAACTATGTGACAAAAAAAAAACTAAAACTATCAAAGTGGGATAGAGGGAGTGAGAATTTTTCTAATGGGTGCTCTGGGCACTTATTAGTACACTTACATGGTCCGTGAAGGTAAGGAGCAGCACATCCTCAAGACCACAGGGGCATATATGGTCATGCAGCTTGCAGCAGGCTATAGCTGTTGACCTCTTTAATTTCATGGGAATCAACTACTTTTAATGTTGTTGAATCACGAAAAAAGAAGATACTATAGTATTGCTTGCATCTCCAGTCCTTTTTTTTAGGTACATTCTCAAATTGCAACGTCTTCTCCTAAATATTTCACCAATATTCTTAATGGCGCACGTACTAGGACGAAAACATAGGACTTAGAGTAAATTTTATATATATATTATCAGTGTATAAATTATCATGATTGGATAGATAACAGTCATAACACACGAGCAAATTTTAAATTTTAAATTCAAATTTTACACATGTGTCATATATCTAATGGTGACAGTGTATACACTGACAGTATATATAAGATTAATCCATATTCTTAAGGAATTAATTTTATTTTTAGCACTGAGAAGGAAGTGTGGTGAGTTGTACATACTAATGTTATTCGTACACTTTCGCATGTTGCATGTGTGGCTATGATGGTAATTAACCTTAGAGTGCATAGTGTATAAAATAATATGTCAAGGTCCAATGGGAGCAATTGACAACTTTAATATACAGAGTATCCAAAATGATAGTTAATAGAAGTACGAAGCAAGAATATTTGATACATCAGGGGTGGAATGTGGAATTCGTTATTGAGAACAAACTTCCAAAACTATATGGAATAAAGATCTCTTTTGATTAAGTTGATGACTTATGGCATTGTAATGGGGTTTGCAAAAATAAAAAAGTGAGATAGTGTGAGGTGTAGCCTGCTATATGACAAAGCCAATTTATATTTATTGCATTTTTGATATATTTTTTGCTATTAGTGCAGATATATCCCAATTAAATTATATTATTTGTCCCAAAAAAAATCCTCTTAACTTCTGGTATTTCAATGGATTTTTAGCCTCCTATATTTTGTACTTGTTCTAATTAATTTGGGACATTCTCTCTTTTAACATCAACGTATTTGTTACTTTTTTTTTGTCAATTATCATTCTAGTATTTTCTGTGTATTCTGTTTAAATATCATCAAATATGGTTTTATGTAAGAAAGAAAAGGAACTATATTTACCAAAGTTGTTTCCTAAGGGATTAAAAAAAACCATTTTTATGAGGGTATGGAAAAGAAAGATAGCAGCTGGAGGACTAATATATAAAGAAAACCATGAACCATTACTAGAAGCAGATGAGTAACAACATACATCATAACAGAAGAACATTACAGAAGGTACGAACAAATTAATGAAGGGGCTAACAAGCAGCCAAATCCAAATTAACATCAGTCCATATATACATATATATATATATATGTCGACTTTTTTTTTTCTTCAAACCCTTAACCACGACTGACCATAACCAATGCATTACAAACTGTCGCATGCCACAGATACTGACTTCATTCACGGTGCTGGTAGCTTCTCAGGGATCAAACAGCACGAACATGAAGTATCACCCCATCATAACAGTTCAAGCGATCAGCTATGAAGTAGTAGTCACCGGGCTTGGCTAGGTAGTATTTGAATTCTGCCTGGCGCGAGAGAGGTTTGGCTTCAGGATCGACGAGACAATAATCGTACGCATATTGACTGACCAGGAAAATCGGCCAACTGCGTAGGTCTTCGAATACTTTACAAGTTGAAAGACAACAACAACAATGAGATTAGCTTAATTACAGATATACATATATATATATATATATATATATATATATATATTCTGGATTAATTTAAAATGGTGAACGTTCTTGACTTCTTGGTTTTGGTCACTTAACTATTTTCGTTTGAATTTGGTCATCCAACAATCTTTAGTAGCCTTCTTTTTGCCTATATCATCCAAATTTTCGGATTAGCTCAGTCAGGGAAGAATCTCACATTTAAATCGCAACGTATCTTCTGTCCCACACCCTGTATCACTCCCTATCCCACTTTTTATTATATTGGTATTTCTCCTTCACAAACATCATGTTTTAATTCTTTTTTGTTTCCTTAAGATCCAATAACTATTAATTGAGTAAAAAATAAATACAACAGCTTAAAAAAAGTAATATATAATAGAAAATTTAAAAATACAGCTGAAAATTCATAAAAAATCTCATTTTTTATGCATTTTGATTTTTTGAGTTTGTTAAATTTTGTGTATTACTCAATTAATAGTTATTGGATCTTAACGAAACAAAAAAGAATTAAAACATGATGTTTGTGAAGGAGAAATAGCAATATAATAAAAAATGGGACAGAGAGTGGCACAGGGTGTGGAACAGAAGATCCGTTGCACAAATTAAATTCACTCTTACTTTTAGGAAAAATGTTAATCGCACTCCACTTCTTGTTAATTACACTATCACTACTTGTTTTATTATATAGCCTAATAAATGAAAATTATATAATAAAAATGATAGTGATAATGCGATCAACAAAAAATAGAGCACGATTAACATTTTCCCGCGTCTAAGGCGGTTTCGTCAATTCAATCATGCATATACCAATTTCAATTGTGTACAGAATGTGGCTTTGATGAGAAATTAGTATTTACGTTGAGTAAATCAACCAAAAGTCAAAAACATCTCGAAATGCATAGTTATTTATACATGTGGCCATAAGTTTGGTTGGCTAATAAATGAAATTGAGCAAAGTGGGAAAATTTTACTTGCGCTTATAATAGTTGTATGACCAGTTTGAGCCCCAGAAATAAAAAATAAAAAATAAAAAATAAAATCGTGAGCAAAACGAAACATTTATGAAAGTTAAAATACAATTCGCCCTTAAAAGGACAAGTGCGCCGCTGGGGTTCTTACCAAGAATAGAACCAACAGCAACTTCCGGGGGAACGGCTAGGGACGGTTCTGCTGCCTTCAGTCCTTGCAGAACAACTGGGTATATTCCAGGAACCTTGGGACCCCAAGGCCCAAAATGACCAATAAACATATTATGACTTTGGCGGGGGAAAAAGATCTCATTTTAATTCTCTCTCTTTTTATTTTTTTTCGTAGTTTGTAGTTTCTAGAGAGAAGGGATGGCTGATGAAAATAGGGGTACCGTACCACAAATGTTTGGGGATTGGTGCTTCTTATGGATGCGGATGGGGGATGGGGATGCATCACTTACTTATCTTAGTATAATTTCATAAATCTCCTTGAGATTTTTGACAATTTCATTGAACTCCTTTAAGATTTCAAATTTACATCTAAATTTCTTGATTTGACGCTTTTGTAATCAAACCTTAGATTTGGTCAATAATTTTAAATGAATACCCTCAAAATAACATCAGCTTATAAAGTTTAGTTACTTTACAAAGCAATTGATAACACAAATATAAGGAAAGAATGTCAAGTTTTCAATACCATATTTATTTTTTGATAAACAAGTATGATGATAGTTCTACATTATGATAGAATGCTTTTAATGGTACTTTACAGAGGATACATATTCTTTCTAAATTGGAGAAGAAAGCATGGTCATACTGCTTTTAGAGTTTGTGAATTTTTAACTTGCTGGAATTACTGTAATTTGGTAGTAGTTTTGACAATTTCTTTTTGAGTTAGTGTTCCTTTTGATTAAAAAAAAAAGATCGACAAATAAAATTGGACTGCATCCAAAGTTGTTAAAAAAAAAGGTCAGTAATTTAACATTTAGGGTCAGTGTTTATAGTCTTCTATGGTTTCACTAGCAAAAATATAAAAAGAAGGAATAAGAAGAGTAAAGGAAAAGAAACAATAATTATAAATTCCATTTTTTGTATATACACACCCAACAAGGGAGTTTTATTAAAATGTTAAGGCTAATATTGTCATTTTATACGAACAAGAGAGGTAAGTGAAATTTTTAAAACCTTTAGGAAGTTCAATGAAATTGTTAGAAACCTCAAGGAAGGTTTGTGAAATTATCCCCTTATCTTAATAAAAGTACTTTTTTCTTTTTCTTTTTTTTCCCTTAAGAAACAACTTTGGTAAATATAGTTTCTAGTCTTTCTTACATAAAAATATATTCGATGATATTTAAATAGAATTTACAGAAAATACTAGAATGATAATTGAAAAAAAAAGTTGCAAATAAGTTGAAGTTAGAAGAGAGAAGGTCCCATATTAATCAGAACAAGAACAAAGTATAGGAGACTAAAAATTTATTGAAATATGAGAAGTTAGAGGATTAATTTTTTGGACAATTTACATAATTTAACTGTGATATATCTGCATTAATAGCAAAAAATACATCAAACATGCAACAGAGATAAACTCGCTTTGTCATATAGCAAACTACATCTCACAATATCTCACTTTTTTTCTTTTTAAAACCTTATTTTCATGCTATAAGTCATCAACATAATCAAAAGAGATCTTTAATCTGTATAGTTTTGGAAGTCTGATTTCAATAATGAATTCCACGTTCTACTCTTGATGCATCAAATATTCTTGCTTCGTACTTCTATTAACTATCATTTTGGACACTCTGTATATTAAAATTGTCAATTGCTCTTATTGAACCGTGACATATTATTTTATGCACTTTGCATTCTAAGGTTAATTACCACTTGATCCTGAGTTATCGTAGCCATATGTTCTACACACAAAAGTGTTCTAACAACATATGCTTGTACAACTCAGTACACTTCCTTCTCAGTTCTGGAAATGAAATTAAGTCCTTGAGAAGAATATTGGTGAAAATAAGTGGACCTGCATACAGGATTAAAGTTATGTTCTTGAAACCTAAAGTTTCGGATCAAAGATCCGAAATGGGATTTCTTTGAGAATGAATATAGTGAACTAGCATGAGGGATCTGTGCATTCAATTACTTAAACAAGCTCATGGATGATTAAATAGACTCAAAAATAGCAATCAAAGGACTGTTACTGGCTTCTTTATCAATCAATTATTCCCATTCTCATGGTACATGCTGTCACATTCATTAATTTCTTTGCTCAAGCCGCTAAACATTAGAACGAAATATTACAACCTGTGTTATGTGTGGATTATACTTTGAGGTGGGATCTGATCATTTTGAATTGTCAAACGGCTTTCAAAAATCCCTAGTCAATGCACCCCAAAATAGTTGTCAAGGAGCCTAAATTGTTGCTTATTTTCTCTGGCTCCTACTACGCTGCATCCTCCTACCTTAGGTTGTTCAATTGGTTCCCTTTACATAATAGAGTCTATCAAGCCTTTTTAACGCAGCTGTTAGTGCAATTTTTCTACCAAAGTATAGTGTCAATGAAACTGAAAACTAACTAAGGATACATTTGAGATAAACCTTGTTTGTGGAAATATGGGCAATTGAGCAAATTGGAGTATAAAGGCGTACATTAGAGCCAAAATGGTGCATTCTGTATTCGAGCCAGATTCATCAAGATAAAGAAAGAAAAGGCAATATATCTTCATAATATCTTTTTAAATATTAGCTTGTTCCAGGCAGATTCAATGAGATAAAGAAAGAAAAGGCAATCTTTTCGTAATATCTTTTTAAATATTAGCTTGTCAACTTGATCAAGATTAACTATTTTGGGTTTGCATCCTCATTCCTACAGTAATTGTTGCTCAACTAAATTCCTAATGTTTTGTTTGGGTTCCAAAACAAACTGTTATAAATTCAATACTTGAGGACTGCAAAATATATATTTGTGAATTGAAATTCTTGAACTCTGGTTTAACCCAGCCCGCTAAATGCTCTTTTCCCACATCATATGATACTAAAATTATTGAAGAGATCACCATGCTATTAGCGAGGACATGGCATTTCAAGTCTGGCCGCCAATACATGAAAGAACATAAAAAGTGGGAGTAAAAGAGACTGCGAGGACAAGTTGTTAATTCAGGAGTAATCGGCAGGTTAATATTTAATTCTTACAAACTTAATTGAGCTTGATTTCCTCTATCTTGCATTGGTGATGGACCTGCATACTAAATTAAAAATACAGCACTAATTTCACTTTGCACCTCCGAACTTGTATCGCATTTTTACTTTGCATCTTAAACCTCAATTTTGGACAGTTTGTACCCTAACCTCTTAAATTGTTTCACATAAATCCAATTGATAACAACATTAACAAAATTGATGGAGTAGAGAACTCCCCACACAACACAACTTTCTATGTGACTAATAACATTGTGAGATGATAGTTATACACTACCATCTAATAGACTGATTTGGATATATGTTTTATTCGCCGTCCTCTATTCCGTTAATATCAAACTTTGCATTCTTTGAATAGAAATGTATTATTTTAGCCCCAAGACAAATTTTTTAGTTTTAACACAATCAAAAGAAATTATTCAAGCTTTCCTCAGAAAATGTAAGTTAGGTTTGTGATCAATTTTATGCATTCACCATAATCATGACCATGTACTACAACTGTTCACTAAATCAAATATTGATGTTTTGCTTATAACGTGTTTTCATGTGACAAAAAAATTCAGTAAAAAGGCACTACGAGAGGTTAGATGTCAGAAATGGTGAGCTGGATTGAGGGGATTGTGAAGAGATTTGTTGTTTATCCCTTGGAAAAAAAAAAAATACTTAGGCAGGCTGGTATAGAATTGACTAACATTTTCAATGTTCTTATTTTCTTTTCTTTTACAGCATAATATCTTTTTCGAGATTCAACAAAATAAAAACTAGTGGAATCCCATCAAGTTAAGGTAGTCGAGTGGTCAAGGCTTCTTGCTAGACTTTTCATCACTACATCGAGGATTTGCTGTAGCTCCAGAGCAATTAAGTTAGCATCAATCATCTTATTTTCTTTACCCATATTATCACATGGAGTAGTGAAAGTCCCACATATTTCTTACCCAAAAAAAAAAACACATTAAATGAAAAGATGCAGGGTCCTGAAGTTTAGTACCAAGACAGTCGTTTGGCAAACAAGTTTCCAGTTTCGCCAAATAAATTTACAAAATAAAAAAGTAAAAAATGAAATTCCCGAGGGCGAAAATAACAAGCTTTGAGATTTTAGAGACGAAATAAGGTCCCGATGAGAAATTAAACTAGGTATGCGATGACTTTAGTTGATGTTCTTTCTCTCTATATAGTAGTTTTCTCTGCAGTCATTCATTCTCTGAATAGTCAAGATTTCAAGCTTCTTTGATGGATATTTTCCTATAAGATTACTCCCATATATAAGCTAGAGTTGGAAAAATATTACCACTGCCCTAGTCATATATACAGTAAAATTTGCTTCTCATTTGCTGTTTGATATAACATTAATTTTGCTATTGATTAGACGAATAGTGGTTGCTGCAGGAAGAAGACTTCTCAATGTGTACAGTACGGCAGGCCGTGGAGCATACAACTAACTAAGGTTCATGAAAGAAGACGCTAAATAATGCACAAGTTAAGGATCACTCCCATCTTGGTTATCAGAACTAGCTAGGAAAGATATGGGGGTAGTTACCCCGTTTTGTAATTAACTCTTGTAATTTCAAGTGTTAATATATATAAAATTGGTATCGTTTGTTAAAAAAAAAAAAAAAAAAAAGAAAAGCAGAAACGGATACTGTTCAATAGCAGAATAAAAGAGCGACGTTTACAAAATTGTTTGTAATGAGTTCATAGCATAAGTTTCTAGGCAGAGATTTTTTTTCGTCCAACGGCAACAATCTACACTACTCCTACACTATGTACAAAAAGAAATCCAACTGGACGTGTGTGGGGATTGAAGAGTGAACCTCGGAACCAAATAAATACAACATTCCACTCTCTGGATTTTTCAAACAAAAGAAGCATTGATTTTTTGAACAAAGAAAGCACAATGCTTCTTTGTAATATAACAGGTGAGATTTGAATCCCGTATCTAGTGCGCGCGCGGGAGACACTCCCTAGCCATTGGCCATTGAATATTGTTGTATTACCTGTATTAGTCTCTACCGAAGAAACACCTGTAATAGTTTCTAATTATGTTTGGAAATTGGAACTTGCTTCAATAAAAGTTTCTTTTTACTAATATGCAACTGTTGCAAGGAGAGAAAATATTGTAACCATGAACAAATCCTAGAACTTTTTTCTTTCTTTCTTCTCTTAAACGATGAGATAAGAAAAAAAAAACTTAATTATATTTACTGATCATCAGAGACAAATAAATTAATTATCTAAATTAACACTTAGGAAGTAAAACATATTTGATAAGCAGTTTGGCAGTTCGAACCAGTAATCCTTCGCAAACATATCCTTCTTTGATGCATGACAGTTGGCCAACTTTATGTAACGGAGTAAATCTAACGTTAATTTACTAATCAAAACCCTACTTAGTATAGAAAATCTTTACAGTCGTATCATGAGACCTAGTGTAATTGCCAAACTAAAAGTTTTTTATGATGGTAATTACTAGTCGTTAGGAGTTAATTGCCCAAAAGAACAATTAAAAAAAAAGATTCATTAGGTGTTAATAACTAGTATTAATTTAGTCTACAATGTACATACTTTAAAATATCATTAGAGAAATGTTATTTGCCTACAATTTTTTGTTACATTCAGTAATAAATAAAAATTATATAATTGAAATGATAGCGGGAGTGAGACTAACAAATATGGGAGTGCTCCTATCATTATTCTGGTAAAAGTAAACTTAAACAGGCATCGTAATCCATAAATCATAGCTCTCACCTAATAATAATAATAACATTCTCATCAATTTTATTGTTGCTTTACCATAAAATTTACAATATATCGTATCCTATTCGATGTGAATTTTACAAATATGGTAAGTGCAAAGTTGTGAACTCAGATTTTGTATTTATAATTCCGCCCACCCTCTCGAGTTTAAGAGCTTTTGCATCACCCAATCATCATATGCTTGCTTATAAAGGGATTAATTTTTTCTATACTGTCAATGTAGAACTTACAATTTAAATGCACCCCACATCATCTCAATTTAAATTCAAATACCAAACTTTACAAATGTAACATGCATTCAAACCCGCTAATGTATACAATGACAGTACATAAAAAATTTATCCCTTACAATGAGCTCATAGTATAATATAAAGGTGAAACTTCTACACCCCAAAAAAAAAAGAGTAGAACTTTTACTTTTTCTGTTTTTAAACTTTTTATAGGAAAAGGTTTTTCAAATAAAAATTACATTGTTTAAAATGTGATAATATCAGGAAAATTAGGTTTTGAAGCTATAATGGTTAATAGTTCTATTTTGTTTTTTTCAAGAAAACAAATTATAGTTAAACATATTTTCATTTCCCTACTATGTTGGGTGAAACTAACCTTAGAACGAAGATTATGAAATTAGTGTGAATACGACTGTTTTTTCCAAGAATTAATTTTTAGCGATATTGTATGGAGGAAGAAAGTCCATAAAAATTACTACAATAGATGAACAAACTAGGGAGTTAAGTAAGAGGGACAAAATGAAACTAACTTGTTGTAGGAGCTCGCTTAGTAGAGTATTGACATGACCAGTAAATATATAAAGTAACCTTCTTCTAAAATCATTTGACCCTAAAATTTATAACATAGCATTTCAAACGCTACAAATGCTTTAGCTTTATAGGTGAACTACACTAAGGACAAAACCCCTTCCCCCCCCCCCCCCCCCCCCCAGAAAAAAAAAAATCTACTATGCCCCCAAATCATTGTCTTCACAAGTTAGTTGGACTTGGACCTACCATTTTCTAACTATTAGTTGATTTTTAAGTGGAAGAGTACAAAGTAAACAACTATACTTGAATTGGACTCCAATCTTCCGATATACTATTCTTTTGAGTTTTGTCTTTATGAATCAATACCCTAGATTTACAGTAGTCCTAAGTGTCTCCAATCCATCTTTTAGTCCATCCACCATTGAAGCTTGGATGATACTTTTTCACCTTTAAATTGTTGTAAAGATAATTTAAATCTCAATTATTACTACTTAAAGCACTAAATATTTGAAGAAAACAGACTTTTGATAAGTCCATTGAATCTCAATTAAATGCTGGACTTTTCCTATTTCAACAGCTTTTTCTGCTATGAAAATTATTAAATCTTGTTTGCGTTCTAGAATGAAAGAAGACTTTCTTGTTAACTCTAATAAGGCACACTGAGAAAAAGACTGCTAGAACTTTTGATATAGATACAGTAATCGATGACTTTGATAAAATAAAAAGCCATTGTGCCTATTTTCATATGTCTCGTACACTCAAAATAGATTTGTAACTAAGGAAATAATAGAGTATTTTTATATTGAGTTATATTTTTTATAGTAATTATAAAGTTAAGCGCTTATTCAATAAATGGAATATATATATATATGTATAGTTATTAAACAACTATTACTTGAATTGGACTCCACTCTTCCCATATACTATTCTTTTGAGTTTTATCTCTATGAATAAACACCCTAGATTTGCATTAGTTCTCAGTGCCTCCAATCCATCTTTTAGTCCATCCACCATTGAAGCTTGGATGATACTTTTTCACCTTTAAATTGCTGCAAAGATACTTTATACCTCAATTATTACTACTTAATGCACTAAATATTTGAAGAAACCAACCTTTTGATAAGTTCATTGAATCTCAATTAAATACTGGACTTTTCTTATTTCAATAGCTACAACAAAGCATGCTTTTCTGCTATGAAAATTATTAAATCTTGCTTGCATTCTAGAGTGAAAGAAGACTTTCTTGTTAACTCTATGATAAGGTTCATTGAGAAATCAAAATTTGTTGTGCCTATTTTCATATGTTTCGTACACTCAAAATAGACTTGTAACTAAAAATAATAGAGCATTTTTTATATTGAGTTATATTTTTTTATAGTAGTTATAAAGTTAAACGTTTATTCAATAAATGAAATATATATATATATATATATATATATATATATAGCACTAATGGTAAGAGCTACATGTAAATTTTCTAGGGGTCCAATTGGCTGGGTGAAAAGCATATTCCTGGAAAAAAAGGAAAGAAAAGAAAAAGAAAGATTTTAGCATTTCAAGTAGCACCATAGACAGCGAAGCACATGCTCACGAAGTTGATGGGGGCAAATAGGAATAAGGGGGATTCACCTTTCTTTTTTAACGATACTTGGGGGAGAAAATAGCACGAATGTTAGCAATGAGCAAATAAGTCTACTGCAAAAATTGTACTATTTTTTAGAGAAAATTTACTGTTCTTCTGTATCATACCCATGATTACAATTAAATAAATTCTTGCCACATAATTTAATAGCTTAAACTTTTAAATCATATAATTTTTTATATGAATTGATACGCAATATTACGGTACACAAAAAATATTGTACTAAGGGTTATGGCTACTTGTAAATTTTCTAGGGTTCCATTTGGTTAGGTGAAAAGCATATTCCTGAAGAAAAGGAAAGAAAAGAAAAGAAAGACTTCAGCATTCCATGTAGCACCAAAGACAGCGAAGTAAACTAATGGTTATGGCTACTTGTAAATTTTCTAGGGGTCCAATTGGCTGGGTGAAAAGCATATTCCTAGAAAAAAAGGAAAGAAAAGAAAAAGAAAGATTTTAGCAATTCAAGTAGCACCATAGACAGCGAATTACACGCTCACAAAATTGATGGGGGCAAACAGGAACGAGGGGGATTCACTTTTCTTTTTTAATGATACTTGGGGGAGAAAATAGCACGAATGGTAGCAATGAGCAAATAAGTCTACTGCAAAAATTGCACTATTTTTTAGACAAAATTTACTGTTCTTATGTATCATACCCATGATTACAATTAAATAAATTCATGCCACATAATTTAATAGCTTAAACTCTTAAAATCACATAATTTTTTATATGAGTTGACACACAATATTACGGTACACAAAAAAATATTGTACTAATGGTTATGGCTACTTGTAAATTTTCTAGGGGTCCAAATGGTTGGGTGAAAAGCATATTCCAGAAGAAAAGGAAAGAAAGACTTCAGCATTTCATGTAGCACCATAGACAGCGAAGTACACTAACGGTTATGGCTACTTGTAAATTTTCTAGGGGTCCAATTGGATGGTTGAAAAGCATATTCCTAGAAAAAAAGGAAAGAAAAGAAAAAGAAAGATTTTAGCATTTAAAATAGCACCATAGACAGCGAAGTACACGCTCACGAAGTTGATGGGGGCAAACAGGAACAAGGGGGATTCACTTTTCTTTTTTAATGATACTTGGGGGAGAAAATAGCACGAATGGTAGCAATGAGCAAATAAGTCTACTGCAAAATTTGTACTATTTTTTAGAGAAAATTTACTGTTCTTATGTATCATACCCATGATTACAATTTAATAAATTCTTGCCACATAATTTAATAGCTTAAACTCTTAAAATCAAATAATTTTTTATATGAATTGATTCGCAATATTACGGTACACAAAAAATATTGTACTAATGGTTATGGCTACTTGTAAATTTTCTAGTGGTCCAATTGGCTGGGTGAAAAACATATTCCCCAAGAAAAGGAAAGAAAAGAAAAGAAAGACTTTAGCATTTCAAGTAGCACCATAGACAGCACAGTACACTAATGGTTATGGCTACTTGTAAATTTTCTAGGGGTCCTATTGGCTAGGTGAAAAGCATATTCCTGGAAATAAAGGAAAGAAAAGAAAAAGAAAGATTTTAGCATTTCAAGTAGCGCCATAGACGGTGAAGTACACGGTCACGAAGTTGATGGGGGCAAACAGGAACAAGGGGGATTCACCTTTCTTTTTTAATGATACTTGGGGGAGAAAATAGCACGAATGGTAGCAATGAGCAAATAAGTCTACTGCAAAAATTGTACTATTTTTTAGAGAAAATTTACTGTTCTTATGTATCATACCCATTATTACAATTTAATAAATTCTTGCCACATAATTTAATAGCTTAAACTCTTAAAATCATATAATTTTTTATATGAATTGATACGCAATATTACGGTACACAAAAAATATTGTACTAATGGTTACGGCTACTTGTAAATTTTCTAGGGGTCCAAGTGGTTGGGTGAAAAGCATAATCCTGAAGAAAAGAAAAGAAAGACTTCAGCATTTCATGTAGCACCATAGACAGCGAAATACACTAATGGTTATGGCTACTTGTAAATTTTCTAGGGTTCCTATTGGCTGGGTGAAAAGCATATTCTTGGAAATAAAGGAAAGAAAAGAAAAAGAAAGATTTTAGCATTTCAAGTAGCACCATAGACGGCGAAATACACGGTCACGAAGTTGATGGGGGCAAACAGGAACAAGGGGGATTCACCTTTCTTTTTTAATGATACTTGGGGGGAGAAAATAGCACGAATGTTTGCAATGAGCAAATAAGTCTACTGCAAAAGTTGTACTCTTTTTTCGAGAAAATTTACTGTTCTTATGTATCATACCCATGATTACAATTAAATAAATTCTTGCCACATAATTTAATTGCTTAAACTCTTAAAATCATATAATTTTTTATATGAATTGATATGCAATATTACGGTACACAAAAAATATTGTACTAATGGTTATGGCAACTTGTAAATTTCCTAGGGGTCCAATTGGCTGGGTGAAAAGCATAATCCTGAAGAAAAGAAAAGAAAGACTTCAGCACTTCATGCAGCACCATAGACAGCGAAGTACACTAATGGTTATGGCTACTTGTAAATTTTCTAGGGGTTCTATTGGCTGGGTGAAAAGCATATTCCTGGAAATAAAGGAAAGAAAAGAAAAAGAAAGATTTTAGCATTTCAAGTAGCGCCATAGACGGCGAAGTACATGGTCACGAAGTTGATGTGGGCAAACAGGAACAAGGGGGATTCACCTTTCTTTTTTAATGATACCTGGGGGAGAAAATAGCACGTATGTTTGCAATGAGCAAATAAGTCTACTGCAAAAATTGTACTCTTTTTTAGAGAAAATTTACTGTTCTTATGTATCATACCCATGATTACAATTAAATAAATTCTTGCCACATAATTTAATTGCTTAAACTCTTAAAATCAGATAATTTTTTATATGAATTGATACGCAATATTACGGTACACAAAAAATATTGTACTAATGGTTATGGGTACTTGTAAATTTTCTAGGGGTCTATTTGGCTAGGTGAAAAGCATATTCCTGAAGAAAAGGAAAGAAAAGAAAAGAAAGACTTTAGCATTTCATATAGCACCATAGACAGCGAAGTACACTAATGGTTATGGCTACTTGTAAATTTTCTAGGGGTCCAATTGGCTAGGTGAAAAGCTTATTTCTAGAAGAAAATGAAAGAAAAGAAAAAGAAAGATTTTAGCATTTCAAGTAACACCATAGACAGCGAAGTACACGCTCACGAAGTTGATGGGGGCAAACAGGAACAAGAGGGATTCACCTTTCTTTTAATATGATACTTGGGGGAGAAAATAGCACGAATGGTAGCAATGAACAAATAAGTCTACTGCAAAAATTGTACTATTTTTTATAGAAAATTTACTGTTCGAATGCAGCATACCCATGATTACAATTTAATAAATTCTTGCCACATAATTTAATAGCTTAAACTCTTAAAATCAGATAATTTTTTATATGAATTGATACGCAATATTACGGTACACAAAAAATATTGTACTATGGCTACTTGTAAATTTTCTAGGGGTCCATTTGGCTAGGTGAAAAGCATATTCCTGTGAAAAGGAAAGAAAAGAAAAGAAAGACTTTAACATTTCATGTAACACCATAGACAGCGAAGTACACTAACGGTTATGGCTACTTGTAAATTTTCTAGGGGTCCAATTGGCTGGGTGAAAAGCATATTCCTGGAAGAAAATGAAAGAAAAGAAAAAGAAAGATTTTAGCATTTCAAGTAGCGCCATAGACAGCGAAGTACACGCTCACGAAGTTGATGGGGGCAAACAGGAACAAGGCGGATTCACCTTTCTTTTTTAATGATACTTGGGGGAGAAAATAGCACGAATGTTAGCAATGAGCAAATAAATCTACTGCAAAAATTGTACTCTTTTTTAGAGAAAATTTACTGTTTTTATGTATCATACCCATGATTACAATTAAATAAATTCTTGCCACATAATTTAATAGCTTAAACTCTTAAAATCATATAATTTTTTATATGAATTGATACGCAATATTACGGTACACAAAAAATATTGTGCTAATGGTGTTATGGCTACTTGTAAATTTTCTAGGGGTCCATTTGGCTAGGTGAAAAGCATATTCCTGAAGAAAAGGAAAGAAAAGAAAAGAAAGACAAGACTTTAGCACTTCATGTAGCACCATAGACAGCGAAGTACACTAATGGTTATTGACAAGAATATATTTTACGTATTTTTTAGTGTGTTTTATTAGTTAATTTTGGTTTGATTATTTAGTTTAATAACTAAAATAACTAAGGTTTTGGTAAAAATCTACATTTTATGTTAAAGTGGCTAACATTGCATTTCTATTGATTTTTATGGGAAAAACTTCATATTTTGTAGGTTTAATGATTCAATCATCAAATGAAGTGCATTGAGAAGATATTTGGATGATTGATGATGGATTAAAGTGGTGAAAAATAAATATGAAGTGTAAAAGGAAGAAATGCAATTTGAGGACAAAAATCAAGAAAAGTCAGCTTTGACAATTCAGACACATTTTCATATTTTGACTATATCGGTACAATGATCGGATCAAGGTGATCTTGGTACCATTTTGAAGCTAAGAGATATATCTACATTTGGTATGAAGACATCAAAGTCCAATTCAGCCGTTTTCTTGGTCAAAAGGTCGAAACACAGAAACTTATCTGGATGGTCGAAAGCTGAAGCCCAGAATTGACCAGTCTATGGTATTTTGACCATATCTCCGTCCACCGATCTCCAAATTAGATGATTCTTGAAGCATTGGAACGATAATTCAAAGGGCTACAACTTTTGTGTTTTCCACAAAATCCAGTTCAGCCTTTATGATAGAGAAAATCGCAGTTGAAGTAAGAACAAAGTGAATACGCGAGTACACAAAACGTGACTTGTAACCGCGTTTTGTGTAGGCGCGTTTTCTGGCCGCAATTCTGCAATTTGCTCAGTCAATTCTCTTATGTTCAAACTACTTTCCAGCTACAATCTGCAAGAGAATTCGGTGCACATGCTTCAGAAGACAAAAGGGTAGACAAGGTGGCTTATTTTCAAGTCAAAAACATTTGTTATTGACTATCCTAACAAAGTTGAGATTTGGGAATCAAAAGGTGGAATTTGACTTGGAAAAATGGAGCTCTTGAGCAGCTTATATGCAGAGACATTTGGGAGATCTGAGGACATTGATTATCATACGGGAGAAGCTTGAAGAGTGCAGAAATGTAGTTCTTCCATTTCCTTAGTGTAGGATAGTGTAGTAAGTGTAGTTCATCCATTCTTGTATAATGGCTAAATTAGGATGAAAATGGAGATGAAGAAAGAGAAGTTGAAGCTCAAATGACATGGGTTATCTCTTCTCCAACTCTTTATCTTTTGTATTGGATTCTTAAATATAGTTAATATGCAAGTTCTGGAATTTATGTCTATTATGTGTTTTTAAAGTTTATGCCTTGGGTTTGGTTGAACTTTCTATGATTGTTAGTGTTTATCATTTGGCTATTTAACTGCTATGATTTGAGCAAGTTATTTAGCACTTTAGCTCTTTAAATCATGATTAATCTGGTACCATTAATTGTGATTATCTAAGGTGTTATTTCTGCAATGAAAATTGAGATTTAACATTAGTTCAATAAGTGCTAAACATAGGGAGTACACTCACGAAAGTAGAGGTGCACCTATGTGGTTTTTAGTGATTCATTTCATGTAATTTCACTGAAGAAATGAACTTGTAGCTAATTTCATAACCATGAGAATAGGTATGGATTAGTTATAAGTATAATTGATTCACTACGAAAGTAGGATTCAAATGCATAAGGAAATTACACCATAATTAGCCTAGATGTAGTACTCAATGATCCAAATATAACACTTGCATGAGTAGCTAGGGATACCACAACCCAAGGAGCTTTCATTTGTTATTTTATATAATTTCAGTAGGTTAAATTTGTTATAATTCATTGATAGTCTAAATAATAGAGAAGCTTTAGTAATACCGGTAATTGTTCACTCTTCCCTGTGGGATCGACCCGATATATACCCTAAACTACTAGTTGATCTGTATACTTGCAGTGAACGGGTATAATTCGGTATTTTTTTAGCTTGCCCGTATGTAAAATACCCGTCATGTTTTTGGCGCCGTTGCCGGGGAAGATTTGGCAATATCGGTGTGAAGAGCAACTTTATTAATTTAGACAATTTTTCTTATTTTTGTTGTATCTTATGTGTTTTATGTCATTATTTTTTTAGTCAACTTTTATTTTTTTTTTTGTTTTAATTTGTGTATTGGAATCTATCCTTCTTAACTAATCTTACTTTTGAGATTGTTTAAAAGTAATTTTAGATAATGAGGAGGGTAGGTCAATTTGGAGGACAAAACTTGAGAAATGAAAGATTGGCAATGGATGGTTACCTAGTGCAAAGCTCCTTCAACAGAGGTAACCAAGAAATTACTGAAGGTATGTCTTTTGAAGATGGTATAAGGTGCTTAAAGGCTAAATTTGATGTTATGATGTTACAAGTTCAAATGGACACAATTATGCATGAAATTAAACAAGGGAGGAATTTTAATGCTTTTAATTCTTATCATGTGATTTGTGACTTGTGTGGAGGTTATCATGCAACTAATACATGTATGCAAGCACAAAATGTGGATTACTATGATGAATTAGAGCATTACAATCCTTATTTTGATCAATACAGTGCTAATTGGAGCAATTCTCTTGCTTATGGTTGGGATAATCAATTTACTTATAGTAATTCTTCATATTTTTATGATTACCAATCTGAATGTGTCCAATATGAATCAAAACCATCTTGGGAGTTAGCAATAGAAAGAGCAGCTAATGATTTTAAACCATCTTGGGAGTTAGCTTTAGAAAAATTAGCTAATGTGACTTCTGACCGTTTTGATAGGATTGAGAAAAGAATAGATGAATTAACTTCTCACTTTGGCAGAATAAATGAGCAATTGAATGCATTGTGTGAGGTTATTTCTTGAGGTTATTTCTTCTAATAAATTGCAAAATGATCCTAGCATGAATGGTAGGAATGTTGTATGTGAAAATGGATTGCATGTTGATGAAAATGATGAATCTCAATTGTGTTTCAATGAGCAAATGTCCATTTCACAAGATAATATCTTTGGAACTAACTTTGAGCCTCAAGAGGTGAGTTTTAATGACTCATTTTTCACCCCTCTTGAGGAGTGCAGTGAAAGTATATGTTTTAAAGGTATTGCTGTCCAAGATACTCTCATGACATTTTCTTTGGTAAGTTCTCAAGTGGTGTATTTTCAAGGTAATATTCATGAAACACTTGGAATAGGTAAGCCACTTCCATTTCTCACATCATTAGAACATGTGGCTTTCGCGATAAAGCCACCTTTTAATGATCCACCACGGCCTAAAATGGTGGATTATTCGTTAACTAAGCCTCCTTGAAAAATAAGGTGAAATAGTCAAGCTATTGACTTTAAAGAAGCGCTTATTGGGAGGCAACCCAATGTTTGTTTAAGTTCATGTTACTTTGGAGTGATTTTATGTTTAAAGTATGAGTTTGAGTTATTTTGCTATTTTTCATTTTTAGGATTACATCACTAATGGTTATCCAATGAAACTCATGAAGCGTTGGAGATACACGGACAATGGATTTTGAAGCTTCATATTCAATCACTACATAGGGGAGTATTACTTTCTTTATCTTGATTTTCCTTCTTACACATTGAGGACAATGTGCATGTTAAGTGTGGGGGGAAGAATTGAGATTATATACATTGTATGTGATTGACTTATTAGTTGCAAATATTAGACTTGTGTTAAAATTCAAAATTTTTCTAAAATCTTGTCCAAAATTGCAAACTTGCCCCAAAAATATTTAAATTTTTTAAATTTCATCCAAAGGGGTAACAAAGTTCCATACCATTAGTAGTTCAAATTCCTTCTACATTTGAGATAAATATATATGATTTGGAAACTTCTTTTCTCATTTAACTTGGAAATGACTATTATGTGATTATAATTTTGCATTTGTAGGAAAATATATCTTGTGAAGTGGAGAAAATTATGCCTATTTTTTTTGCATATTTAATGAAATTTCTTTTCTTTACTTGATTTTATATAGTTAAGTGATAAATATGGTCAATAAGTGCAATACTCTTCTCATGATTATTTTTTTTTAGAAAATTATTATTCTCTTTGCTATTAAAAAAAAAAAGAAAATAAAAAGAGAAAAATAAAAAAAAAAAAAAGAAAAAAAAAAAGATTTATTCTACTCCAATGATTCTCGTACTTAGTAACCGGGAGTCTTCATCTACAAATGTCGACTTTCGCGTAAAACGGTACTTGAATTAAGAGTATGCAAAGCAACTTGAGTATGTGAAGTGTTGAGTAACCGGTGATCTTCATCTAAAAATGTCGATTCTCGCGTCAAAAGACACTTTCACAACTTAAGTAATATTTAACTACGTTATATGAATAAATATCTGTTTAAGTAGAATAAAAAGATGATCATGAGTTTAGAAAGCATATTATTGACCATATGAATTACTTGCTTGTGAAATTGGGAAAGGATGAGAAATTGAATTAAACTTGTTATAATTATGGCATAATTGGATCTCCTTTACTTGATATTATGAGTACTTGAGGTTATTGAATGATTGCATAATAGTTATTTACTTTGTTTTGAGGAAATGAAGTTGAAATGCTACATATATTTATTTTCAAATTTTGGATCATTGTTGGTTTGTATTTCTTATTGCTTGAGGACAAGCAATGGTTCAAGTGTGGGGGTATTTGACAAGAATATATTTTACGTATTTTGTAGTGTGTTTTATTAGTTAATTTTGGTTTGATTATTTAGTTTAATAACTAAAATAACTAAGGTTTTGGTAAAAATCTACATTTTATGTTAAAGTGGCTAACATTGCATTTCTATTGATTTTTATGGGAAAAACTTCATATTTTGTAGGTTTAATGATTCAATCATCAAATGAAGTGCATTGAGAAGATATTTGGATGATTGATGATGGATTAAAGTGGTGAAAAATAAATATGAAGTGTAAAAGGAAGAAATGCAATTTGAGGACAAAAATCAAGAAAAGTCAGCTTTGACAATTCAGACACATTTTCATATTTTGACTATATCGGTACAATGATCGGATCAAGGTGATCTTGGTACCATTTTGAAGCTAAGAGATATATCTACATTTGGTATGAAGACATCAAAGTCCAATTCAGCCGTTTTCTTGGTCAAAAGGTCGAAACACAGAAACTTATCTGGATGGTCGAAAGCTGAAGCCCAGAATTGACCAGTCTATGGTATTTTGACCATATCTCCATCCACCGATCTCCAAATTAGATGATTCTTGAAGCATTGGAACGCTAATTCAAAGGGCTACAACTTTTGTGTTTTCCACAAAAGCCAGTTCAGCCTTTATGATAGAGAAAATCGCAGTTGAAGTAAGAACAAAGTGAATACGCGAGTACACAAAACGTGACTTGTAACCGCGTTTTGTGTAGGCGCGTTTTCTGGCCGCAATTCTGCAATTTGCTCAGTCAATTCTCTTATGTTCAAACTACTTTCCAGCTACAATCTGCAAGAGAATTCGGTGCACATGCTTCAGAAGACAAAAGGGTAGACAAGGTGGCTTATTTTCAAGTCAAAAACATTTGTTATTGACTATCCTAACAAAGTTGAGATTTGGGAATCAAAAGGTGGAATTTGACTTGGAAAAATGGAGCTCTTGAGCAGCTTATATGCAGAGACATTTGGGAGATCTGAGGACATTGATTATCATACGGGAGAAGCTTGAAGAGTGCAGAAATGTAGTTCTTCCATTTCCTTAGTGTAGGATAGTGTAGTAAGTGTAGTTCATCCATTCTTGTATAATGGCTAAATTAGGATGAAAATGGAGATGAAGAAAGAGAAGTTGAAGCTCAAATGACATGGGTTATCTCTTCTCCAACTCTTTATCTTTTGTATTGGATTCTTAAATATAGTTAATATGCAAGTTCTGGAATTTATGTCTATTATGTGTTTTTAAAGTTTATGCCTTGGGTTTGGTTGAACTTTCTATGATTGTTAGTGTTTATCATTTGGCTATTTAACTGCTATGATTTGAGCAAGTTATTTAGCACTTTAGCTCTTTAAATCATGATTAATCTGGTACCATTAATTGTGATTATCTAAGGTGTTATTTCTGCAATGAAAATTGAGATTTAACATTAGTTCAATAAGTGCTAAACATAGGGAGTACACTCACGAAAGTAGAGGTGCACCTATGTGGTTTTTTAGTGATTCATTTCATGTAATTTCACTGAAGAAATGAACTTGTAGCTAATTTCATAACCATGAGAATAGGTATGGATTAGTTATAAGTATAATTGATTCATTACGAAAGTAGGATTCAAATGCATAAGGAAATTACACCATAATTAGCCTAGATGTAGTACTCAATGATCCAAATATAACACTTGCATGAGTAGCTAGGGATACCACAACCCAAGGAGCTTTCATTTGTTATTTTATATAATTTCAGTAGGTTAAATTTGTTATAATTCATTGATAGTCTAAATAATAGAGAAGCTTTAGTAATACCGGTAATTGTTCACTCTTCCCTGTGGGATCGACCCGATATATACCCTAAACTACTAGTTGATCTGTATACTTGCAGTGAACGGGTGTAATTCGGTATTTTTTTAGCTTGCACGTATGTAAAATACCCGTCAGTTATGGCTACCTGTAAATTTTCTAGGGGTCCAATTGGCTGGGTGAAAAGCATATTTCTAGAAGAAAAGGAAAGAATAGAAAAAGAAAGATTTTAGCATTTCAAGTAGCACCATAGACAGCGAAGTACACGCTCACGAAATTGATGGGGGCAAACAGGAACCAGGGGGATTCACCTTTCTTTTTTAATGATACTTGGGGGAGAAAATAGCACGAATGGTAGCAATGAGCAAATAAGTCTACTGCAAAAATTGTACTGTTTTTTAGAGAAAATTTACTGTTCGTATGTATCATACCCATGATTACAAT
Organism: Coffea eugenioides; assembly: GCF_003713205.1. NCBI lineage: Eukaryota > Viridiplantae > Streptophyta > Magnoliopsida > Gentianales > Rubiaceae > Coffea > Coffea eugenioides. The sequence continues at coordinate 32,261,986 of NC_040044.1, read as the reverse complement.
TTAATAAATTCTTGCCACATAATTTAATAGCTTAAACTCTTAAAATCATATAATTTTTTATTTGAATTGATACGCAATATTGTGGTACACAAAAAATATTGTATTAATGGTTATGGCTACTTGTAAATTTTCTAGGGGACCAATTGGTTTGGTGAAAAGCATATTCCCAAAGAAAACGATAGAAAAGGAAAGAAAGACTTTAGCATTTCATGTAGCACCAAAGACAGCGAAGTACACTAATGGTTATGGCTACTTGTAAATTTTCTAGGGGTCCAATTGGCTAGGTGAAACGCATATTCCTGGAAAAAAAAAGGAAAGAAAGGAAAAGGAAAGATTTTAGCATTTCATATAACATCCTAGACAACGAAGTACATGCTCACGAAGTTGATGGGAGCAAACAGGAACAAGAGGGATTCACTTTCCTTTTGTAATGATACTTGGGGGAGAAAGAGCACTAATGGTAGCACTAATGGATATGGCTACTTGTAAATTTTCTAGGGGTTAGTAAGATGGTAATGAAGTGTTAATTGTATAGCAATATTTATAGGTGAAGATTAGGGCTTTGTCTTTATAAGTAAATCTTTTGGATAAAAACAGTCGCAATAAGTAGAGAAGTAGACAAGAGACAGAAATCTTTTACTAAATCTAAAGGCCTTTACTTTTGAGCAATTGTTTAATCCGACCGTCATTGATATAGAAAAGTCAAGTCAAGCAGAAATCTTATCACTATAATTATAGCACTAATGGTTATGGCTACTTGTAAATTTTCTAGGGGTCCAATTGGCTGGGTGACAAGCATATTCCTGAAAAAAAGGAAAGAAAAGAAAAGAAAGATTTTAGCATTTCATGTAGCACCATAGACAGCGAAGAAGTGCACGCTCACAAAGTTGATGATGGGCAAACAGGAACAAGGGGGATTCACTTTCCTTTTGTAATGATACTTGGGGGAGAAAATTTGTGTGAAAAAGAAAATTGTGATTTTGTATTTTTTGAGAGAGAGTCTAAAGTAAAAATGTAAGATTAATTAAAAAAATAAATAAATACAAAAAATAATAGGTAAGATAAAGTAAAAAAAAAGTATATAAATGTAAGGAAGGGTAATAATTGTAATATGTGTATATATATATATATATTAGGTAAAGTAAATTTTAGATGTGTTGATGAGTGTTTAATAGGACTCGATAGAAATATCCTTTGAGCAATTATATTGGAATGCCTTTTGAGATGGGAGTTATAGTGATAAGATTTGTGCTTGACTTGACTTTTCCATATCAATGACGGCCGGATTAAACAATTGCTCAAAATTAAAGGCCTTTCCATTTAGTCAAAGGTTTCTGTCTCTTATCTGCTTCTCTACTTATTGCGACTGTTTTTATCCAAAAAATTTACTTATAAAGACAAAGCCCTAATCTTCACCTATAAATATAGCCATGCAGTTAACACTTCATTACCATCTTACTAAGAACTGATCGCATAGTTACCAACTTGATACTTTGTTCTATTTTGTGGTTGCCAAAGTGTAATACTGCAACAATGGCATCCCTTAAGGCAAGCCAAATCCTGTTGATCATATGGGCAAGTTTCATCGCAATCTTGATGCTTGGGACTCCACATGTCAATGCTGCTGTTCTTGACGAGGCAATGCCAGAGCTTCGTCCAGGTATGTGCAAATAAGTACACTGCAAAAAATGTACTATTTTTTAGGGAAATTTTATCATCCCCTTTAATTATCATACCCATGATTATAATTTAATAAATTCTTGCCACATTATTCAATAGCTTAAACTTTTAAAATCATTTAAGGGTTGATATTTCCATTTATAAATCCAACGATGAATTGATACGTAATAGTACAGTATTCAAAAGATATCCTAGAACTCATCTTCTCTTTAAAGAAAAGCATTTGTACTACTATATATGTGTCAATTAATTGAGCCAGGAAATCTGCCTTATTTTTCATTTAGAAATATTATACACAAAAGTGGACCAAACCTCATAACGGCTAAGTTTGATCGAATGAGTTTGATTCTTGCATTTCCTCAAATAATCATCAAATTATTTTTTCACTCAAACTACGTACAAATGGTACAAGATATATATATATATATGCCAGACGTCGCATTTGTTTTCTGTACATTGAGTTTGGTCATATACTAAAGGTTGTTTCTCATTTGCCGCAGGAAGAAGACTTCTCAACGAGTACAATACCGAAGGCCGTGGTGGGTACAATGGCGCAGGAAGCAGTGGGTATCATACCGAAAGAACAAGGCTAAATAAGGCTCCCTAAAAGAAAAAGGCTAAATACTGGACAAGTTAGAAGAGCAGAAACTGATTCTGTTCTATTATAGAATAAAAGTGCTATGTCTTTTTTTTTTTTTTTTTTTTTGTTCTTTTTTTGGGGTGAGAAGTGCTATATCTTTACAGTGTTATGAGTTTTATAGCATAAGTTTCAAGGTACTATATATGTTGTTGTACTACCTGTAATAGTTTCTAATGATGTTTGGATCTTGCTTCAATAAAAGTTTATTTTAATTTTTAAACTAAATATTCAACCATGCAAGAAGTGAAGATATTCCATCCTTGAACAAATCCTTTTTTTTTTTTTTTGCTTGTTCTTTTTCTTCTAAAACGGTATGGTAAGGAAAAAGAGTTGAATTATACTCACTCAGCATCAACGAAGAATACAATTAATTATCTAATTAACACTCACAGCCGATCATTGCCAATCAATAATCCATGGCTGGTTTAGTTATGAATAATTGGCTCCTTGTTAGAAAGTAAAACACATATGATGAGCAGTAAATAAATTTCTGATTAATACTGATCCCTCGCAAACATATGCTTCTTGTGCATTATTGGGCATGCAACTTAGTGCAAAAGCCTGTTTGGTATAGAAAGATGTCTGTAGTCGTAGGAGACCTTCATTAATTGCCAACCTAAAACTTTTGGATGGTGGTAAGTTTAGCCATTAGGTGTAAATTTTAATGTGTATTTACAGCAGACACTTTAAAAGAAAAAAAAAACATACAGATTAAAATACCATCATCGTAGTAAAAGTAAACTCACATAGCCATCTTAATCCATAATTCATATCTCTCACCTAAAATGTTATTCTGCAATAAAAATTTTTTTTGTGATTAGTTAGGAATCAGTACTTTGCATAAATAATTCATCAACAATATTTTTACATAGTAATATAAAAAAATTATCGTATTCTAAATATTGAACTACCATATTGATCTTCAAAGACTTTATAGCTAAATTTAATCTAATATGATAATATTCATTAAATATTATAATGCATAAAGAATCATATACTCTTTGAGATAGTAATTGAATTTTACAATTATTCTCCACCTACTTATATTCATTTTTCTAATTCAAGACAACAAAAAATTGTAGCAATTGATCTTATTTATTAGTTTCTAACAAAGTCAATAAATTTATCAGAGTAGCAATTAATTTCACACCAAACAAAGTTACCATATATGAATAAAAAGAATCATTCAAATTTATTAAAAGACCCACCGCCACCATTAATTCTCTTCAATCAGATGCCAAAGGTTCCATCCTATCTTTACTCCCACAAAATATGAATTTCAATAACTTCCCAACATTGTTGTCAAGCTCATACTTTACAAGCATTGTTTTTTTTTTTTTTTTTTTTTTTTTTGTGTAGTCTCTCAACCCTAACCCGGGGAGGGGGAAGGAGCGGGTTTAAACTTTAAAAATCAAACCGGAAATCTCACGGTCATCTAGCAAGTTTGGGGAATACAAGCTATTAATAACCCTACTTGCCAAGCTAAGTTTAAGGAACACAAGGGCTGTTAAAAAGTGCCATTCTAGTAGGCCTATTCATCAAATTAAAGCTGGCCCGAAGTGCAGTTGGGGCTAGGAATTTAAAGGTTAGCCGAAGCAACTAAAGAAAAGTTTGACCTTTGCAACGAGCCCAATGTTTGGCTCATGGACCAACGTCTGAAAATAAATCCTCTGCATGCATTTGTGAGTCAACTACAGCCCATATTGTCCAAAGAGCTAATAGTAGTATCTAAAGGTAGAACTTCTATTAAAAAAAAAAAAAAAAAACAAACAAACAAACTAAAGAATAATCTATCTCATTGATTTTAGAGATTCTCATATTGCATCTATCACTTAGAAATATCGTTGATTTAGTCACTTTTTATAAGCTGACTCAATTTATAATACTATCTTCGTAGTAAATACTGCACGAGTTTGTACAACTCATCCTTAGTTTTTGATCTAAATCTGTTAGAAATACTTATATTAGTCAACTGCAAACACATTCTTGGCATGCTTACACACACAATAACAAATGAAATACTACTAAACTAAAAAACCAACCAGCAGAGAAGCATGTACCAGAAAAAGTAGACAACAAAATTAGCATGGAAAGATAGTCACATTCTTTCAGAAACCACAAATAAAGAATTCTTTGTTTCCACAAAGTGAGCAAAGGACCGGATCTCTTTTGTTAGCCAGCCTGGTAATGGTAGCATTAATACACTCAGTTATAAACTGAGTAAGCAAGCAATGCACATCTATTTGGATGAGGAGTTATTCGATCCTCAATGTCTTAGTACACTTTGTAAAGGACAACTTGAGCCCTTGCTCATATTTGTAAATTGTCTCTTAGTAGAAATATATTCATCTATCATTTCCGGAAAAAAAAAAAGAGCAAAGGGACCAGATCGACAACAATAGAAGAGTTTCCTCATTTGGTTAACTTGTGAAGCTGTCTATTTTAGGCATCAACGTTTACGGTAAGTACAACTTGCAAATGGCCACAGGAAGATTTGAACACAACTTCCACTTTCACAACCCAAAAGGCTAGAAAATTATAGGAGCAGTTAGTCTCCAGCACATTTTTCTTTGGTTGGAGGATGGGTAGGCACTGCAATTTTGGGCATTTGGCACTCCCTTGCTATCCTCTCCTAATTTTGGAGTCCATAAGGGAGACATAATGTTCCATATGATGCCAAGAAAAGCCACCTCTAAATATATCTTATTGCTTGTTTGTATTGAGAGGATGAAACAATTCCAAAATTTAATCAGTTTAGTTTGCAAGTGAAATTTCATATTCTGTCTTTTCTTTTTTAATTCCTACGGCATCAATTGTACTCTTAACCTTAAAAGGTGACTAGAACATCAAGAAAGAGGAATCCTCGGACATCCACATAGAGTATTGATGTTGGTCCTACTTACTCATCTAACCTCGGAATTAATTCATCTATGTAATCTATGATCATTTCATCTTAAAGTGTACTTTAGAACATGTTTAATATATATGAGATTAACAAAATTCAAGATTAAGGCCACTAATACAAAAGCTTAAAATTCCCAAGGACAAGTTCAACAAGTTTTAAGATTCTAGAGACAGAATAAGGTCCCAATGGGAATTTAAACTTGGTATGCAGTAACTAATTTAATTCATGCTCTATTTTCTAAGTAGTTGTTTGCCTTCATGTACATTTTTTTTTTCTTATCAGTCTTTTTGTCCTCAATCATTTACTCTTTGAATATCACGATTTTAAGCTTCTTTGACCAAGTTCTATGCCAAAATTTTCTCTGGATTGCTCCCATTAATTAGCCAGTTGAGTTCAGAATGGCTGAAGCAAGGCAAGACTTGGTGCGATTGTCGTCATGCATAGCATAGGTTTGAATTCCTATCTCCTTCTAATCAAAATCTCAAACCAAAATAACTTTTAGTTGGCACCATTTATCACATTAGGATTCTAATTTAACGCAATAAGCACAATCGTAGCCAAATCATACACTAATATACTATAGATAATATATACTAAAAAATACTAATTACGTTATAAATTGTAGTAATATGCATGCATTAATGCTGTATAAGCATGTGATTTTAGGTATTCCTTAATAGAAACTGCTAACACTTCTAGGGGTCCAGAAAAGTACCATGCCTCCATGACCTATTCTACAGATGAGATCAAACCAATTCAAGTATCAGATTCAAATCCAAGCTTGACCAAACCCAGAAAGAAATTAAAACAACTAAGAAAGAAAGAAAGAAAAGGGTCACGTTAGCCTATTTATTATGTTTCAACTAACATGTGTTTCTTTTAGTACCAAATCAAACTATATGATGATTGGTATACCAGTTGAAAAAAGAGAAGAAAAGAGGCTTTCCAAGGGGTCAAGCTAGTAGAAGTTTGTAGCATTCAACCCCAAAGCCATGTCAAAACTTGGAGGTCCACCTGAATTTGGGGGAGGATGAAGGTTTTGACCTTTGCCTAGTTTCCTATGCATCCATATGCCTACTTGTCTTCCAGGACCCTCAATTCACTTCTTTCTTAGTTTTAGTACCTTATGCGGAAGTCTTTTCCATGACTCGTAATGAATTAATCTTGACGTTGCAATTTAGTTGGGTCAGGTCAACTCGTGCGGCTGCTTCGGCTTGCGTGATTTTTGGGTTATCTTTGCATTAATTCAAGTATTCTTGGCTTCTTTTTTTCCCCTCTTTGATGTATATTTATGCAAATTTACATTTGCACTCTTCCATTCTGTTCATTGAATCTTCACTTCAGATTAATCAGAGGCCAAAACTGCAATAGAATGAAATAGAAATTAGTATAAACCCCGGTCTCAATAAGTTCTTGGAAATATTGATTTTGGTCGATTAAAAGTTAAGAAATCGAGTAATTAAAATTGGTCAAAACTTGAGTAGACCTAATTTTCAAAAACCAATTATGTCATGCCATTTAGTGAGATCGTGTGATACAATCTGAATTATGAAATTTTTGAAATCGGATCTACTCAAATGTAAACCATTACAATTTGCAGTAAAGAAAGATGGTTACTACACTACCGCCCACAAAGGGTAGCTGGCATTAGCATTAAAAAAAATAGTTACTACACTTACCTTAACAGCAATCATTGTGTGACATTACTAAATCAAGTAATATGGATGGCTCTAATATTTTTTTTTTTATCCCGTCATCCATTTTTCTTTTATTTTTTGAGGGAAATTTTGACATGTCAATTTTCTGCAACAATCTTGAAGTTTGCTCTCATCTTAATTTGTGTGCACTTTAGTCAAGTATGACTTGTATTCCAACTTACAGAAAACATTTGCAGTGGAAATTTCAATAATTTTCAGGTGTCCCTTAATTTTGGTGATCGGATCATTGATTTTTCTTTGCTCCATTTTCTGGTGGAATCTCAGACTACAACCTCAGTCAAAATTAATCTCTGGTTGTTTTCTTGGAACGAGCCAACACTATTAGTTACTTATGGGACTTAGGCTGAATGAACTGTGCATAAGGCTCCAAATTTGACTTTTTTTTTTTATCTTAGAAAGATGTAATGGAAATAAAAACACGAACGAAACAATTTTCCTCGGTAAAATTTTTTTTATGTCATAGAACATCACTTTGACGAAGTTAAAAGTTTGACAACTAAATCATCTAGAAACCAACCTAAACTTGGAAAAGGCAGGCTGCTTAGAACCTTCGACTATGATTCTGAAGAAAGTAAATTATTGGCATTAATTGAGGTTTCCTCAGTCGAACTGCTCACAATTACCTCTGACATGAGTTGCCTTTTATCCAATTTCCTAAAGGCGTTAATTATGGCATTTCCATCATTCCATGACAATAGTTATGGCCACCTTTATAGTACATCCATTCCTGAGGTTATATAAAAATAATAATAATTTGTTTGAAGTATACAACAATTTATTGTTTCTTTATTTAAAATTGCTTCTGCTAATTTATTTTTGAAAAATTTTGAATTCAATAGAAGACGTTAACTCATTCAAAAGTATGTTAAGCATCTAAAACGAATCTTGTCAGAACTCAGTAGAGTAAAATAACGTTGAACACTTAGATAAGAAAAATTCATTCTTCAATTCAAGTCACTCTAGAATACCATGAGCCCATTTGGATTGCGAGTTTTTTGGGAAAAGTTCTTGAAATATTCCCCTGACATATTTTTTTTAATTATTTTTTTTTATCTCACATACATTACACAACTATAGTATATTTTTTTTACAAAAATTTCAATCCAGACGATTTCTGTTTTGCTAATCGAAGCTAGAGTTTGCTTTCAAAATAGTTTGTAGTCGAGTTCACCTATATGTAGATTACCTAACTGATTTTGTGCTGTTATTTTTTCACATCACATTTTCTTTGTTAGAATAAGTGCAGACTTAGATTTTTTTTTCCCCCTCTTTTTGGTCCAATTAGGTTCCTCTCTTAAGAATATAAAACAGTAGGTAGACAGTTAGACACCTTGTAAACAAGGTATTACACAATCCATTAATTTACACAAATTATGCTCTATAAGATTAAAAGTCAACATCATGTGCATCTTCTATATAAACTAAACTATACTACCGTTTAAGAACTTGATTAGCGGTTTGAAATGTTACTTAAAGAAGCATTATCTGAGTGATATATAAGCAATTTAATTGAATAATGATACTAGCAATAGTTATGAATCTCAACAACTGTCAATTATTGTTTGGTTTACTTTAATTTCTGGTTGCACTTGGTGCTGGAAAGCATTCATGCATCAATCTGGTAGTTAAAATAACACAGAAGTTTCCACTATCTCCACCCTCAATTTTGATAGCTCACGCAGAATTAAATGATACATACACTGCCTTTAGATCACTCAGATTTTCCACTTTAATGGGTCCAGCGAAGTTTAAGACGGCAGTCCGAAAGGGCTTTTCTAAACTACTCCCACTAGTTTACTTGTCATCATGTCTAGGTCTAGAATCCTAAATCCAAGATTATATACTGCCAAAATAGAAGAAAAAGGTATCCAAATGAAGTTTAAAGTGTTCAAACTACTTTTGCAACTTGATTTATTTGACTGCGTCTTTTCCAAGGATACTTCTTATGTTACATTTTTTTCTCTCGAAGAATAGTGTATCACATGAGATTAAATTCCTATTTATACGTATCGATGTATATGAGATAAAAAGATGATTAAAAAATGTGTTTACGAAAAACGTTAAAATTTTTTGATAAAAAATTACAATCCAATCACCACCTAACGTGGCAGCATCTTATAGATATATATATTTATACTGATCATTTCAAAAGAAGTTTTATCCACTTATCCATAGAGCAAGACGGACTCGACTCAGTTTTCTTTTAAATGTGGTCCAATGTCAATATAAAACTTCTAACTGGTTTAGAAATATATAATTGTTCTTGGATTATGCACCTATTTTTAATGTACCAAGAATTTTGACCACACAAGAAGCTGTTTTTATCATTTGTCATTTTCCAATTCATATGCTTGCTCAAAATGGTACAGCAATACTCCAAGTGTCCAAGTAAACCTCAAATCCCACAAATTCCAAGCAAGAATATTGCCAAATAGAGAAGAAAATGAAAGCCATTTCTGGTTCCTTAGGGAGCCATAAAAAAAATTTTTTTTTTTTTTTGGATAATTAGGGAGCCATAAATTAAAGTGTGCAAAAAGTTTGCCACCCTTTGGCCTCACTTAATTCATTGCAACAACTAATCTCAGACTACATCTGCTCCAGTTGATGACGAACTGTGCCCAACTCAATTACTTCTAGCAGCTTTTTGGGACCCTTTTGCAGTGTTGTCAAATTAATTTGCTCATGTTCTCCTGCTTCACTGCCTATTCATTTTATTGATCCATACTAGTCAAGTAAATTAATTACCCCAGTTGCAATTAAAATAAGGCTTAACTTCTCTCCAGTTTTCTTACATGGATATGCTGCATCATCAAGAACCAATCTCACGCGGCTCATGACTCCTTCCTTCACCTATACCAACCCCCCATCGATCCCTCTTCAAAATTTAGACATGTTCAAACATCCATAACACTACGAAACCGGCCTCAGCAAAAAGTACCTAAATATTTTATTTCAAGTAACCAATGATTTCTTTTTTCTTGTATTGTGTAGTCTTCACATTTCATTGACTTCAACCTTTATATATACATGTCACAACTCTCATATTTTCTTGAATTACATAACAAATTTATTTTGCCATTTCCATCATCACCAAAAAAGAGCTCCCCTTCCAAATCATCCTCAAATCATTGACTTATCCAAGTACAAATTTTTCATGACCATGGACTTTTCTGATTACTCCTCCGGGAAGTCGCCAAGGCGGGAGCTCCAAGGACCCCGGCCGACACCTCTAAAAGTACGAAAGGATTCTCACAAGATAAGAAAACCACCAGTCCCACCACAGCCATCACAGCCACAAGCACCGCCGCGCCCGCCGGTAATTATATACACAGTTTCTCCCAAGGTAATTCATGCAAACCCTAATGAGTTCATGACTCTAGTGCAACGTCTCACGGGTCCAGACTCCACATGTTCTTCATCCACGGTTGTGAACTCAGAAGTGTCTTCATCTTCTTCAAGTTTTCAAGATTTCAGTGGGGCAATATCGCCAGCAGCCCGCTTTGCATCCATAGAAAAAACTAAGGCTCCTTTAGGCAAGAACAAGCCACAAGTTAGTGAAAATGACATATCAGTGGTAGAAGGGATGGAGTTGATCAGTGGTGAGCTAGAAAGATCAAGTGGGCTTTTTCCAGGGATTTTATCGCCAAATCCAGCTTCCCTACAGCCTATTCCATCCACTTTTTTCTCTCCTCCATCTGATCCAAATCCTTTAGGGTTTTTTCATGATTTAAGCCCTGTATTACACAGCAACAAGAATTATGCAGAGAACAGCTTTCTGTTTAGTCCTTCAACTTTTATTTCCCCAAATACCCCAAATCTAGACCTTTTCAATAATCTTTTCGACCTTTGATTAACCCCTATAGTACCATGTAGAGAAGCACAAGTAAACACAGGTATAGAAAGGTAGAAATCTGCTTTCTGGTTTATTTGTTCCTACTTGGAATTTGAAGATGAGCCTGAAAGAGAAGAAGACTTTTTTCTTTTTTTTTTTTTGAAGGAAGAAAGAGAAGAAGATTTGATGAATTGGGATTTCAATGCCTAGCAAGTTAGGATTCTGATTGAGGTTTTTACTTGCTCTCATTGAAGTTGAATAGAAAACTACAAGTCAGCATTGATTGGCTGGATTACGTTGTCTGTTTGTCTTTGTAGTCATCTTAGTTTATACACGATTTTTTGCCATATACTTTCTGGAATGTAATTTTTGCAACACAACAATTATTACATTATTAATTTATTGGTTTTCCTTGTTTTATTTTCTTTTTTCGTATGCTTTTACATGGCCTGCCTCAATTCTTGCAGTTGGAGTTTTCTCCTTTCCATTTCTTTCATTGTTATTCTTTACTTTGGATTGAAATTCAGATTCTGCCGATTGATAGCAATCACAGATAGACATGATCAGATCTTAACCTTGCCAGAATTTAAAATGTATTCCTTGGGCAGGTGGAAAATTAAATTCATTCTGGGGCCCTTTCACAATGCATTTAAAATTCTGTGTCCCTTTAAACGCTCAGGATATTAATCTGATCTGCACTGTTTTTTGACAATGACTTGAGGTGATATGCTTAGAAAGGGTACAAAGGCTACTCATACTGCGTAATTTATCAAGAGCATAAATTTTCAAAGAGTTCGTAGAAGCAACAACCCCAGATAATTTGGCAATCCAAATTAGGGCACAATTATGCGGCTCAAATAGACCTATTGGCCTTTTTTCCCCCCTAAAAAACTGAACGGTTTAGTACTATATGCCCAATTTAGACCACAAATTGCTTCATGCTGCGACAGCCTTTTGGTACTTAATTCTATAAATATTTCCAGAGTACGAAGGAGAATAATATCTAGAAATATTCACACTTTGTGGAAGACTAGAAAGAAGAAAGGAGGAAAGAGGGGATGGCGTTTTGTGGTAAGAAAAGGCTAAATATTGTCTTTTATATCTTGAAAGAGACAAAAGCTGGATTTCAACTCCGGCCCTAACATCTATCCCAACCTCCCTCCCTTAAACCCCAAAGATTTCTAAACTGTTGCAACTTTCATTATTAGGTAGGAATTATCTTATAAGTATTAAAAGAACGGTTTTTTCTGACAGATATCTTATAAGCACTCGTTAACATACCTACATTCTATCCAACCAATCATGTATACACGCACGTTGATAATTATTACTTTTTTTAATATTTATACACTTTTTCTAATTAATTTCTTTACATTTATATACTTTTTCTAATTAATCTTATATTTTTAAAAATTAATATTTGAAATATATTTTAACGAACAAGGCACCCGTTAGACAAACAATTAAAGAAAAAGGGGTCAATACACGATATATTTTGTCACCTTTAATCATCAGTACGTAAAGTTTAGGTATTAAAAAAATTGCTGATGCTCATATAACCAAAATGTCACAGCTATACGTACAATTTGTCATACATCTGAACAACTACAAAGTAACAAAAGTCAATGAAAGATAAGGATGTTTGTTTTTTTTTTTTTTTTTTTGCACTACTGTATTCAGCCCTGACTCTTTTACTTTTTTTTTTTTTAAATATGGGTTAAACGCTTCCTTATCCTCTAATCATTTCCACAATATAGGGCCAGGCGGTGTGCCAGCAGGTTTCATGGAAATGTAAGCACTACAAAGTTCTAATCCAGCCATAGGAGTATTAAGAAATGGCCATCACTAAATTAGGGACGAATCTTTGAAACTTGTTCAATCATTTGCAATTCTTGTGCATTACTTCAGCTCTAGTTTATAAGGTAAAACACATTCTCCATGTCGGTGAGGGATTAACTTTCATTTTGATTAAATTAGGCAAATCATATATTTTTTTCCATTCCATAATAATTCTCTAACACTCTACCTTCCTTCGCATCATAAAATGCAAGGTAAAGTATTAAAAGCTATTCTTGAAGTACAAATGCCACTTGTTTTAAATTAAGAGCGAAATAAGTCATTTTATAATTTGGGATCAGTTAGTCTGTAGTAAATGTATCACATGAGAAAAAGGACATTTAGGGCTTGTTCTCAACTGATATTGATTTTATAAAAGTTGATTTTATAAATTTGATTTTTGAAAATCAAATTCTTTAGAATAACTCATGTGTTCTCATTTACTATTAGAAAAGCCATTATAATAAATGCGTAGGTATTCTCAAAAAAAAAAAGAGTTAAAAAGCTGATTTTGATAGAAAGATGACCTTGTTACCCTTATGTGTTACAAAAATACATTTCTGTGCTAATTAAATAACTTTTTAATTTAATTAATTAATTTTCTTATGAAGATTAAATGGCGGATGCGAAAATTAAAGTTTACATAGATGAATCTGAAAGTGAGATAAGAATTGGAAGAAAATAGAAAGTCTATAAAAAGTTACCTAATCTTTAGGTAATTTAGTAATTATGTTAAAATTTGAAGGGTAATTTAGTCTAAATGAAAAAGAAGGCCAAAATCAAAATACAAACGCAACTCAAAACCTGCTTCTGATTTTCAACTTTTTTGGACCCAAAAAATCTAAAATCAATTTTTTAAAATCAATTGAGAACACAATAAAATGGCCTTTTATATAATAATCTTGGTTCAAGGGAAAAATAAATAAATCATCCAACGACCAAGGATACAATAAAGATACATCAAAGTCAAATTGACGTCTACAAGCTAGCGTATTTATGATTTGATTTTTAAAAGGCAAAGAAAAGAAAAATCAAAAGGTGGGAGATACAAATGCAAATATAACAAGAGTTTGAAAACCGTAGAACTTAACTTTCTTTTACTTTTATTTTTTACTTTAGGTCTTAACTTTCTTCAGCTGCCCTTTGTCTCATAGAACACACATCACAGACTGTCCAAATACATTGCAGATTCAAAGTATTTATATGTCGTCATTGATGTATTCAGCTGTGATATCAGACCAATGCTAAAACAATGAAACAATTTTGGTGGAGTATAGAAGATTGCCATTTTCAGTGACGTAGCCAAATCATGATCAGATCAAGAACATGGTATGGTGTTCAATTTTCCCTTTTTTTTTTTTTGTTTTTTTGGCCCACTTCTTCTTATTTATTCCTTTTCTGTACCTAATTTAGAGAAAATATGGAAGAAGAACATTATAGGGGATTATAGGAAAACTACAATCCTTTCTGATGAGTTGCATCTCCCCTTAGATTCGATGAAAATCATAAATTCATCACCGACAAATTCCAAAATAGCCACTTGGAAAATTTGGCCGCTTTAATCATTAGCAAGCAATGAAATTTTTACATTTGAGATTACAGATTGCGTCACTTCATCTAATCCAACATTTGGGCATGGTCTTTTACGTCTAACTGAATGAGGTACAAGCAATAGAGACAAAGCTATCATCCATAAGGCCCCGCTTGGAGTTGCAGTGCGTTTACAAAAAAAAAAAATTGCTTTTAAGTATTGAAAGTATTTATAAGTTGTTTGATAACAAATTTTTCGTTATTTAAATAGCCCAATTTTTTGTAGTTTAAAAGCACTTGTATCATAAGTGTTTTTTTAAAAGCTATCGCAGTCTTAGATGGGACGTAAATCTCTTTAAATCTTTTTTTTTTTGTTAGTGACCATATAAATTGTAGGCTTCATATCACCACCGTTAAAAATGTGTTTTTTTTCTATAAAAATGTAAAATTTTATTAGAAAATAGGCTACAATTCAAGTTGGATGGTTAGTTGAAAATTTTTATAGTAACCTATCTCTTCTTTTGATATTTTATTTTGCCTGAATGTGATTGATGGCATAGAATAGAACACCCGTTCTCTTTCCACACGGACTACTGACAAAAACAGTAACCCTGTAGCTATATGTTGAGGACAACATTTTTGAGGTTTATATTGCCTAATATAGAGTGGACAAACGGGCATTTGGTCTAGTGGTATGATTCTCGCTTAGGGTGCGAGAGGTCCCGAGTTCAATTCTCGGAATACCCCAACATTTGTGCTAATTTTTTTTTTGACAGGAAACTGCATGAGTCATTAAGCCACATTACAGACCAGGTAAAGCAAATGTCATCAAAATCTGAACAGTACTAGTATTTAAGTGAACCAAAGGTGGAATTTTCTCTTTATATTATACATCCCAACAACATAGTACATTTACAGTTGATCTAGAGAAAAATAACTACAACTCCCCTAGTAATTTTATTGGCATGGGAAGTGGCCAGTTGAATGGAACAGTTTGTAATTGGATGATGAACTTGTTAGAGGCCTAAGGTCCACAGCATTTCATGCCATATCTTCTTCCCACAATCTTTATTGTCATTCTTCCCCATCCCATGCTAGCTCCAAATCTTCAAAAGGTCTTAGACATAATTCATGCCCAAGAGTAGCAAAATTTTCTCCACAAATGGGGAAGCATCCTCACTACGAGTAGAACGTATACTACTACGCGAAATCAATGATACATCAAAACTTGCCAGACCCAAAATTACCATTGTTGCTCAAAGGACCAAAAGGACTTCCTGCATCATTACTTTTGGCCCCCGCAAGTGTTTTTGTTCCCTCTTCAATGCCTTCATGGATTCCTTCCGCCTTGGAAGCAGGGGCTTGTTGCCCCCTAAAAACACCCCACAGATAATACTTCCCCTGAAATCCTGTAAAAGGCATTTGTTAAGACACTCAATTCTAAGCAAGTCTAAAATGCTAAAGTGTCTCATCAATTAAAGGAGATGCAACTCACTCCAGTAACTAAGTGGCAGTTCATTAGAGGCAAAAATCAAGAGCTCTGCATTTTTGACAATTGCTTTCATAGCAAGTTCTTGGTCCATCATCTCCTCAACCAAACAATCAAAAAGCCCTTCAGACCTGCAGGTAAGAGCCTCAAAGTTCAAAATGAGCCAAATTTTGGACAAATAAAGTGGGTTAGGGCAGGGCAAAGTACTGAAAGCAATACCTTTTATCCAATGGAAAGAAATATAGTGCAATATTGTCATCAGATGGCTGTGATTTTTGAAAACTCTTTGGCCAGCAATCCATTTTGGCAAGCATTTCCAGTTCAAGCGCTGATGGCAACAAGATTGCCTCCTCATATACTTTCTCACATGCTTTGCTAGATAAATGAGCTACTAATCCATCATCAAATTCTTGATAATCCTTGTTCAGTATGACAAAATTTCCCCTGTAAGTAAATTAGGAAAGAAAGTCAACATGGTCACTAAGCATGTATTTATTTAATTTTTTTAAGCAAACATGTATAACTTAGTTCACCAATAACATATAAACCAAATAATCATCAACCTCCAGATTGGCTCAATACGTGGCACTGCCTGTTCACGATTGTCAACGGTTAAATTATTTTCTAAATGACCTGATGCTAATTGAGAACCCTCCAAGCATTCCCCAGCACCTTTTTGTGGCAAATTAGCTGATGAAAATTTAACCTCCATTCTCTCCTTTTTGAGCTTCTCGAGCGAAGACAGCTCATGATCATCCACCTTGGCTGCTGGGCAAGAAGTCTCGTTCATCTCTAATTCTGTAGACAATGGAGTATTGGTAGCACTAGCAGCATGCTGATCTTGCTCAGTGTGCCCATGCTGTGGTCCTCTTCTTTTTCTTTCTTCGCTGGTGATGACCATCTTTTGTCCTTCAAGACCTTTTAAAGTTGTATTATTCCTTCCCTCACGAGCACTGTTGCTTTTCTCTGCTAGCTCCAGCTCTGTGCTTTCTTCAACCAGATGAAATCTATGGTCCACCTCGGCTACTGAGCAAAAGCCCACATGCTCCTTGCATTCTGCTGACAACGGAGAATTGGAAGTCAATTCATCATGTAGTGAAGATAACTCATGTTCTATGTTGCTTCTCTCTGTCAGCTCCAGCTTTCTATCTGTATCACCAGTTTGAAGTCTATGATCTTCCACCTCGGCTATTGAGCAACAGGCCTCTTTCTCCTTTAAATCTGTTGACAATGAACTGGTAGCCAAAACAGTATCTTGAACTTGCTCAGAGGGGCTAACCCTAAGCTGCAGTATTTTTCTTTTTCTGCCTTTACTGGCAACAACCATCTCTTCTCCTTCAATATCTTTTGAGCTTGTATCCAAGCCATTGCTTTTCTCTGTTAGCTCTAGGTCTGTGCTTGCATCAACCAGTTGAAATCTATGATCTTTCACCTTGGTTGCTGAGCAAGAGCCCTCTTTCTTCTCCAACCCTGTTAATAGTGGAGAGCTCATAGCCAGTTCAACATCTTCAAGTAGACTAGAGGGTCTACTTTCAAGTCTTTCATCGTCTTCCTGTCCTAACAGTGCTACACTCTTTTTCTTCGGCCTCAGTCTTGGTCTTCTTCTTTCTCCTTCAACGACTGTCAACTGTCCATCAACATCTTTAAAGCCAGTATGGACCCTTTCCTCATCTTGAACAGGGTTAAATTTCATGGAAGGTAATTCCTTTGACAAGTCAACCTCACATATATCACAAACCCAATGGACGAATTCATCGAGTTTTTCTGGTAACTTATCTAGGCAATATCTGCAGAGGAAGCAAATGGTAAAGCAAACGAAAAACATTTAACTCTCAGACTGATCCACCTCCAACACAAAAACCAAAAATCATGAAAATCAAGCGTATGGTTGTACATTTTTATATTAAGAAGAAACGTGACTGTTATCTTTAATGAAATTAAATACTCAGGCCAAAAATCATGATAAGTAATGTGCAGTAGTAGTGAAGCAATTATGTTTTGAATTTTAAAGTATGACAATTCTGCTGCACTATACTTGTTTGATCAACTTCTCTGTTTTGCAGGGTGTTTGAATGCATAGATGCACACAGCAGGTAATGTCTCTGTGTTTGTTTTGGCGTACAAATTTTTTTTTTTTTTGGGGTGTTGGGGGGGGGGGGGTTATTTATACCCAAATAGGTGCAGAAATCATGGAAGACTAGAGGTACAAATTCAACATACCTGTGAATAAAATATTTCTGACACTTCACACATTCATTCAATGCACTAGAAAATCCTTTGTCACCACATTGCAGGCAAACTCTCACCTGCAACACCAAGCAAACAGATTGTAGCATCATATAGACAGCCAAATAACATGAGCTTAAGGCCATTGGGCCTGCAAACACCATCAAATTTGATAAAATAGCAATTATCCAAGAATATCTGTTGGATATCCATTATGCCACTAAGAAGAAAATATTTGGCAGGGGATAACGCTTACCCTTTGAAGGAGGTCAGACAAGGGCACAATTAGAGTAAACTCAGACATACAAAAAGGTACATAATTCTTCCCCAAAACCAGACACCTTGAGCAAACAAATGAAACTCGTTTTTGCAGAAGAAAGATAATTGTGAGAACTCTATAGATTATTGCAACGCAAGAGTATGAGCAAGCATTCTAAACCAAAAGCTGTTCAAGCATCTAAGGTGGCATGTTCATTCAGCAAATGATATACTACAAAAGAATGTTTGAGTGCCATTCAGAACATGAATATTAACTTAGAACTTTGATAACAACTTGGTTTGAGTTCTCATAATTACCCACCATATGTGTCAACTACTAAGAAATCAAATTACTGAAAGAAGTAGAAAAAGGAAGTTTCATCAACTTCTATTGTTTCAGTCAGGTCAGAAAAGACCAGCACATATATGAATGCCAAAATATTACAGCATGCCACGGAAAAAGTTGTCATATATCATGAGTTCCTCAGCAATGGATGATACCAGCATTAATTCTGATCTTAGGTAGGTTATCAACAAGAAGAATGTTGCACTGCGCAGTAAACTTGTCAAATCCTCAGAATATTGTTACGTCCCCAAAAAATCTGCCAAATATGGCTGTGTGGAACTCGCGTACTAAAGTATGCCCGTCGCGCCATGTAGGCATGATGGGAGGTCAATATTTAAAAAAAAAAAAGACAAAGGGCCATCGGCCCTACATTGCGTGACGGCTGACACCTTTGAAAAAAAATATGGCCTGTCGCGCCATGGGCCTGACACCTTTGGAAAAAAAAAAAGGACCATTTCTATGTAGCCATTGATTGGAAGATTCATCAACGGCTACCTAGAAATGGTCTTTTTTGTTTTTCCAAAGGTGTCAGGCCCGTTGTGCCAACATATTTTTTTCGAAAAGCTGTCAGCCGTCACACCACCATCGCGCAACGGCCTGACAGATTTTTAAAAAAAAATTAAAACTGGGCCGTCACGCCATGTAGGACCGATGGCCCTGTCTTTTTTTAAAAAAAAAATCTCGACCTCCCGTCACGCCATGCATACTTTAATACACGAGTTCCACACAACCATATTGGGCAGATTTTTTTTTTGGAAGGACAAATATTCTGAGGATTTGCCCAGTAAACTTGGTAAACAGAATTAAGTAAAAAAGAACAATAACGCCATTAAATATGTCTGCTGATGAATCTACAACATGTACAAGAAGTACTTTCACTTTGTATGGAACAAACCATTCCATCTTCAGAATTTGAAAAACACAGAGTAGACTAAACATCAAAAGAAGAAGCCCTAGGATCTGATACATCTCCATAGTACAGTCAGGTCAGTCTTACCGAATCACAACATGAACTCCAATAAACAAACCTATCAGATGATCAGAAACATGTTCTTTGATTACCTTTTTATCTTCTCAGCATTACACCTTGTGAAAAGGGAATGCCTTTCATACTTTAGAAAGAAAGGACTCCTACAGCATCATATCCATTTTATCAACAAACTAAAATTATTCATCCGTCCTTATCCTGATGGTGCACGGATAATTATGACCCTCTTCAGCAACTCTCCTCAAAACCAAAAACAACTCCACAGCGACACATATGCCAACCGCACTATGTTCTCTATATTCATTTTCCCTACTAATCATATTGCCATAGACACTTATAAATTTGCTCATTAAATAACCAAACAGATAAAGAAAAGGGACTGCATAGTTACAAAATTTCCCAGATAATTGGACCCCCAATTCCAAAACTTTCCCGGGCCTCGAATGGAAGAAAAAAAATGAAACTTTAGAAGTAATTCCTTCCTACAAAAGGATGAATCCCGGAACCAAATTATCAAATCAGCATTCAATGAACAGAAACTTAAAGATTACTCCTTTAGAAAAAAAGGATTATTATCTGCATGCAACAAGATATACTACATTTCATGTTTGGACTATGTCCAATTACACGCATCAAGTACAACAGAAATTCGCTAAAAAAAAATATACATATTCAACAAAATATGGAAGAAAAAACTACCATGGTGGGATAATTTGAAGAGCCCGGGAAGAAACCAATCAAAGCTAACGAATTTCAGGAAAATCCCATCACAGACCTCATTTCAACAGCCAAACTAGAAGAGCCCTAATAGTGAAATTCTGTTCTTTGAAAGAGTAAAACCTCAAGGCCCTCTTTGGATTGGCAAAGAATACTAGTAAAAAAGACTATCAAATCAGTGAAAAATTTGTCAGGGCTTTTTCCCGCGACTGATTAGTGACAATTCAAGTAAGGCATTAATGGGAAATGGGGATTTTGAGGAGCTCTATTTTCTTTTTTTCCCCCACTTTCTTTTTCGAATTTTTCAGCAACCCTGTATAAAATATAAATAGCGCCAACAGAATAGAACAGAGGAGTGTAAATTCCGGAGAGTACAGGTACTGAGCGGCAAGAAAATGGAACTCAGGCTGGCGTTGGTGCTTCACGCGCTGGCTGCCCGGGTAAATTTTTGAGGTTTTCGTTTCTATTGATGTTTTGGGGGTATTTGGTTTGTTAATTTTTGGATTTTTAATGATTTTCATGCTGTAAATTTGATAATACTTGATCAAATTAACTAACAAAAGTTAATATATAAACTCAAGACTTGATAACCCTGTAAACTTAATATATGAATGCTAACAAAAGTTAGAAAAAATAAAGACAAGAAGCTCAAATAGGAAAATGTATTATTCTTTAGGGAAATCAGAAATGTTATTTCCATTCCATTTTTTGTTATTTACACTCTCACCGTTTGTTTTATCACATAGTCTAATAAATAAAAATTTTATGATTAAAACGATAATAAAAGTGTGATTAACAAAATTGGAAGGACAAATAACATTTCCGTGTTCTTTATTATCTTTATCTCATCAGGTACATCTCTTCAATACAATTATATACAAATGAGGTTTCAATGATCTCTGTTAATGGGGAAGTTTATATCCTTTGAAGTGTTATGAATTTATTGATGAATCATTAGTGGAGATGAATGTATTAATTAATTTATTTAGAGGGATGAATGTACATCTGTATTCCATTAATTTCATAACATTACACTAAATAGACTCAAAAAAAAAAAACTTCTTGCTTTTATCATGCATCTTCCTTTAATTGATAAATTAAAGCGAATTTTTCAATTTAAAAATGTTTAAATAAAAAATCTTCTAGCATTGTTATCAAAACAATAAAAATAAAAAAACACTTGCTTTTATTATTTCTTGTATAAGAAATTGCACATATAACTTTTATCATGTATCCTACATGAATTGGCAACCAAATGCAAAGGCATGACTTCACTGTTGTATCACAAATTATTACCATTGAAAATTCTCCTCTTGCTACAAATATTTCAATTATTTTGACTGGAGTGAATTTCAATCTCCCACTTACTTTCCAACGAGAAAGAAATGATTTCGCTGACAGTGTGTATAAAATTAATTCTCGGATGGTTTTCGTTTATTATACCTCAATCAGAAAGCAAAAGTAAGGGAATTTCTTTCCCATTAGGAAGCAGTAAATAAGTAGGAGATTGAAATTCATTCTATAAGATGAACTCTTAACTTTTAAGTTTTATCTACCTTAACATCTTAAATTTTCTGTATTCCCTTTAACTGAAAATGTATCAATCATTTATCTTTCACAGCTAACTGTGATTAGAGTTCAAATGCAGCAAAATATCTCTTGCCACATTTTCTTGTTCCTTTATCCATTCTCTATTCTGGTTTGGGCATTGGCTTTTATGGATGGAAAGAACAATTGCAATGACATTATTCTTTCTAAGCTTTGGTCCAAATTATCTTACAGCTTTCCGTGAAGTAAACTTTCACCTCATCATTATATCCAACAAAGAAGCGGCCACCAACCACCAGGTAATAGTTTGAGGATTAATTTTACCGGTGCTGTTTTCATCAAACACTTGAGTTTATGGTGACAATCAAGTGCAATTAGGTTGATAAGATGCTTTACTTGTAATCATATATATAAACAAGTGATCACGGATTCGAATCATCCAGACGTAAGTGGGAATCACTAGTAATCTTCCTTATTATGAAAAAGATTCTAAAATAATAATAATAACCAAGTTTATGAAGGTTGTCGTTCGCATTAGTGATGGATTATTCATGGATGCTCTTGCTAAAAAAAACTATGGGAAGAAGGCATTCTACTTTCACACAAAACAGAAAGGGCAGTGAAAATAATCAAATGTGATTACCAGGAGGGGAAGGCCTAAAACCTTACCTCAATAATTACATAAAAGATCAAGTCCTAATGTGAGTGCATCACACTTTATCTAATCTAAAACAACATTAGCTAATGCAAAGAAAAAGGCTTACCATAGAAATGATTACAAGTTGAGAAGCATCCTACATTAGACATAATATCCGCGGACTGACTACATTGAATGATTAAACAAGAAACTAATACCCTCTACCTTTCTAGCAGCTGAACCTATGTTGAACAAGTGAAAGGTTTGCTTTTCCTGTCCAGACTATTCCGAAGGGCTCTGAGAACCATTCTCAACAGTCAACATAAACATCAACCAGGTTATGAGAGATTAATTTTAGGCCTTCCATATGCTGGTCTGCAGCATTTACTCTCGAAGCGCCACCATCGTTCACTTGCAAAAGGGAGCTTGGAGAAGGAAACAGGATGTAGACAGAACATTTGGAGGACCAGGATGATGAAGCTTAGTCCCTAAACCTGCAGCAAGCAATTCATCTTCTATGAACAAAAGCAAAGCCAGGAGAGGTTTTATGTAGAAAGGGAACAACTTCTGCAAGGAAAGAAACCTTCAAAACTATCATTTTCATCTCCAAAGTCGAGGCACTGACAAGTCTGACATATATCCAGAAGACACGGAGCAACCGAGCATATACGAAAATGCCATCGTAAGGTGGTAAATGAAGACCTTTTAAGTTAGCAACGGAATTGACAAAAGCAGTAAGCTCATTCATGAAATACTAAATAGATTATCACTGCTCACTAGCACAACACACTAGTGAATTATAGAAGAAACAAGCAGCAAACAGCAACGGCTTTAGTTAATGAAAGAGAAAATCAACAGCAACCAGCAGAAGGAAATAGCAGAGAAAAGCACCAGGAAAATAATTGAGGATTGTGCTCAAGTCCGTAGCTCAAAAAATTTCTAGCTTTGGTGAATAGTAGATTATAGGCCATTCAGATTGTCTTTAAGTGGGTAACTAGCTATTGCATGGAAGAAGAGAGCACCATTTGAATTTCTGTTTCTCGTCTTTAGAACCCTAAAATGCAACACAAACAAGAGTATGGGAACTAGGTGGTCACTAACTTGGTGCAAAATACCCACAGCATTCCAATTTCAGAGGTCAATCTTTTCTCCATAACAATGAATAGAATAGTTTGCCATTTGTGAAATGATAGGAACCTGTAAAATAAAGTAGATAAGCCTTAGAACTTAATACATCATATTACAACTAGACCTCACCTCTGGACTTTCATTCTTGCACTTAGATGTCGTTTTGCAGTTAGAAGCCAAGACAGTGGGAACCAAGAAGGATTCTCTCGTAGACACTTTTGAGCAATCATTTGAAAGTTTAAGCCAGGAAGAAGCACCATTTATCGACCTTGCAGTGCCAACTGTTCCCAAAGGGAGTCTATCTCTCATATTTCTGTTCCGAATCTCAGCAAACCATTCAGCCAATGGCATCTCTTCGACACATTCATAGTTGCTATCTGATTTCTCCAGTCCCCTTGGGATTATGCATTCTTTTGTTGAATTTTCAGAATTCTCCTCATACATAGTCTTGCAACCTTCATCCATTGGGCCACTTTTATCAGTGACCTCTTTCCTTTCTGTTGGAGAATCTATCACATGCTGAGATGCTTCATCATTGCAACTTGACTTACTATTCCTGAAATTGTAAAGAAGAAAAGTCCTGTTATTGTTTTGAGACCCCCATTACATTTCCCAAAACAAAGTGAGTACCATTTAAACCACCTATTACCTAATGAACAAAATTCAGAGATGGGAGGCAAATTATGTTCTCAAAGTCATTAGGAAGCTTATATATATCAGTCCAACCAAAAATTTTTTACTTCATGCACTTTGGTAACAGTTAAGATGAGCATAACAATGTTAAACCCTAATTTTCACTCTTCTCCTTTTTGTTCTTTAATCATGCCTAATTTTGCAACTCTCCTCAGTTTCAAAAAATGCCACATATTTATATATGTATATTAGTCCCCTAAACCTAAGTACCTACATAGCATATGAAACTCAAATCTGCAACACTAAAAAGAATGTCCTTGAGCAAGTCATGGTTTAACATA
Source organism: Coffea eugenioides (assembly GCF_003713205.1). Taxonomy (NCBI): domain Eukaryota; kingdom Viridiplantae; phylum Streptophyta; class Magnoliopsida; order Gentianales; family Rubiaceae; genus Coffea; species Coffea eugenioides. The sequence continues at coordinate 32,237,534 of NC_040044.1, read as the reverse complement.
ACTATCTCAGTGTTCACCTGTGAAAACAAATAAATAATCAAAACTGCTACCACTTATATTATGAAATCAAGAATCCATAACTTTAAGGGCAGAAACCATAAAAATGGATCCAGAAGACAGAAATATAATTGTCCCCACACTTTCTTTCACACCCAGGGTATCATTTAGTCCGAGTACAAAGAAAAAAAATGAGGAATACTCTTAACCAGGCAGTCCCAGCTAGACACTTGGGGTGGTTTTACCAACTCACCACCCACTAAATTGATCTATGACCCCAGAGTAAGTGACATGCGCTACAGCAAAAATTCCCAGTACCAACAACCAAGTTAATTCACTTCTAAGAGATTGAATTATTCTTGTAAATATAAAGCATCCAACATAAGCAAGCACCCGGCTGCAAAAGAATAGAGCAAAAGAAAGCAGAAGATGACCTTAGAAAAGACAAAATTTAAAGCGCCTATTTTCTGCCTTTTCTTTAATTCTTTTTTTTTTGGGTAGAACCGTAAAATATGCTACTCAGCTGAAGAGCCAAAATCTATTACCAAATGATGTCAACAGGAAAACTATTCTTTTCATTTGGAGCTAAAAGTAGTTGGATGTCTCACAACTTACTCATGCACGACTTGACTTTCAACAGAGGAAAGCAGAGGACTAGAACTCCCTTTCTCACCATGCTCTGGAAAGCTTGTCACCTGCAATGACAAAAAGTATTGGAACGTACTTGAGGTACTAAATTCTATGAGGTTTTAAACGTCAACAGAAATTTTGTGATTACTACAAGGGAAAGACAGTTGTGGAAATAGTTCTCAGATTTAATGGATCCTAACCAAGATGACTCAGGGAACATGGTATAAAGAGCACAAGACAGTTTTACAAAGGCAATCTCATCCCACTCTGCCAGAACTTAGATTCATTGGCAGCATACAGCTATAAATTACAGAACTTTTTCCAATAGATTCATTGGCAACCCACAGCTATAAATTACAGAGCTTTTCCAATTGTTTATCCTTTCAAATATATTCCAACCCATGTGGTTTAGAGAACAAGCTTCTCATATTAGGCTCACAAGATGGATCATGCATATACTAACAGCCTTTGTGTTAACAAGTCAAATACCACATATAAAAAGTGTATATATTTCATCTCACAAATTTAATCAGTTAAATGTACGGAAAGTAAGAATTGTACCAATAAATGTGTGTGTGCCTCTGTGTGTGTGTGAGAGAGAGAGGAGAGAGAGAGAGTCATTGTAGCACAGGTAATTAATGGAAAGAAACCAACAAAGAGCATTTAGACTATTTTTAAAAAATCAATTTACAATGATGCCATAACATGCATAAGAATTGGTTGAAATTGCCCCTTTAAGCAGTTTATTTTTTAGTATGCAAAAGACTGATAAATAGAAACTTGATGCATCATCTCATTTACACCGTTCTATGTTCTCTCTCTTCCTCTATTTCAATCATTTTCGTCTTCTCTATCTCTTTTAGAAAATACCTAAGGTATACTCCAAATCCCAAATTGGCTGTTGTCACAAATCAATCCTGGTAAGATTTCATGCAGGAAAAACTTCATCTCTGGCATAAAAAGGTAGAATATCTGGAACTTTTAGTTCTAAAAATCAAAGTCCAGGCTCACAAAAGATTATTATTCAGTAAAACTAGTATGTCAGATTTTCATGCATGATCACCATCGATATCTATCTATACAATATATAAAGTCAGAGGGATAGCAGTTGGTGTAAACTTTTTTTTTTTTTGGTCATTTTTTGAACTTCCAATTTTATCCTTATAGAAACTAATTTCTACCTTAATTAACTAATTACATTTTGCCAAAATAACTACTCATAACCACCCTAAGTATTGTAATTACCAATTACTATAACCTTATAAATCAAAGTTCTTTAATAAATTCATATAAATTGTATTTATGTGAAAAACAAAATTTATATAATATTAATTCATTTTAATTATTTTTAAATTGAACACACATTGACTGTGTCCCTAAAACTAGCTTTTTTAAAGTATATACATTTAGAAAGTTATATAGATCAGATTACTCTGCAAAGTATCAAATCAGATCATAAATAAATAACATATCACAAGCTTAGCCCCTGTTTCTCAAAATGAAAGTTTTAATACTTAAAAAGCCGTGTTGAATACTCATCTCAAAGTTTTAATTACGAAAAAAGGATAAACTAGTATACATTAGTGTAGAAAAAGAGTAACACCTGTATGCCATTCCTACCTTCCACTCAGTTGGGCACAATATGACTTGCCAATGCAAAAAAGACTACCAAATAGTCAGGTAGTTTACAGAACCTAGAATGAACGAATAACTAAAGAGTTAAAGCTTATTAAACATAGCAAGAATGCAGGTAGATAGATCCTTGTTTTCTTACACTTTCTGCATAAAAAGAGTATGAGTTAGTCTTTGGTTTAACTTATCAGATTCTACACACTCCATGGGGCAGCCATCTGGATAAATGGGAAACAAAAAGAAGGGAAGCTTACCCATTTACTTATCAGACAACACCATCCGATGTTTACGGCCAAATGAATGACAAAGAACAGTTATGAAAGTTAAAAAGGGAAACCGAATATCCCTGCGGTGATGATATCACAATAACAATTTAACTACATAAAACTCAAAGGAATAGAGAAGCATACACGTGGAAATTTATTCATTATACCAGGCAACTTCCAATCTTTGATATCAGTAACTCAAGCTTGAAGGATCCATACATCTTCTTCTTTCAATGAGTCAATAAACTTTCTAAAGCATTTGCTCCCATAATCAGTACCAATATAAAACAACATATTAACAAGTAACTTGATCTTAGAAGTTAAAACAGTACAAACTTCTAGAATGTCATCTATTTACCTCCATAATAAGTGTTAAAAGGTAAAATTATACAAATTACAAATGATTCCACACAAAAGGCAGCACAAGTCTAGCAAAAAAGACATGTATACTCCCTCATGATGGATCTCATGTCTGGTAATTTGCCCATACACCTATGGTATTTGGGACCTAGCACAGTAGGGGCACAAAGATAGATCCCCTAGATAACATAAAGGCAATAACATAGATCCAAGATCTAAAAGCTGGGCACTTACAATCCAGGTCGACAACCAAAGTCAATAGCGAAATAAAAGTAGCAATAGAAATTTTCTACTTAACCATTCTACATATGTTCATCTCTTATCCTTCCAGATATAATACAACATTGAAAAATTGAACACGAAAAAAGAGTTGTGAAGCAAGAAGATACAGATTCACTTGCAATGTTCCAATTATCTTTCCCAAGGCGCAATTCTCTGGCTCAATGTCAGTGTGAGTAAACTATATACCTTGTTGAGCTAGTTTTTTCTTCTCAGAGTGAAAAAGAAGAGCATATTAAAAATTTGGATGATCACAACTAACTGGAAAGCAGTTTTTGAGCAACATTTAGTTATGGAATCGTAATCACAAGAAACAAGTCATGCATGCATCCTTTGACTGCCTCTATCCAGACATTTCTATCCCTATTCAAGTAAATGCCATAAAAGAAGACAATCATAGAGTTGGATGATGATTACAGAGTTCAAGAAAAATCAAAAGAATCCCATTAGGAACAGCAGAAATTATAAAACTTGACAAAGAGGTGAAATTTTTATTCAGGGTTTGTTTGAAACAATTAAAAAGGTACTTGTTGCTGAATTTAAAGCTAAGATTATCAAACCAAACAGAACATTTTGTTTCTACTTTTCAGAGATCTAATGAACAACAGCACAAAGAACAAGGCAGGATGGCAACAGCAAATAAGGCAAAGCATAATACAGGAAACTAACTATTTAATTCTCCGTCAGTATATACTTCTTCCAAAAGAAAAAAAATGTTCCTTTTCCTAGTATGAAATTATTGATTTACCAAAAGTTTTCACCATTACCATTTCTTCCTTGCCAGCTTTGCTGGGAACGCTTGCACTATGATAACTTGTTTCAGACGTCACTTTCGAATCCTCAGCCTTGGCAAACTCTGCATGGGAAGTGGTTAGAGTGGACTCTGGTATCGACATTGTCAACTCCAAAGAAGGTTCAGTAGAAGCCTCTTTTACTACGTTATAGTTTGGGAGGTTGAGCTGTGCAGAAGGACCATACATTACTCTTGCGGCTTTATCATATGCCAGGGCAGCTTCAATTGCAGTACCAAATGTACCCAACCAAAGTCTACTACCCTTTTTGGGTTCCCGTATTTCAGCAACCCATTTACCCCATGTCCTCTGCCTGACACCTCTATAATTATGACGAGAGTTCTCAGGACCTCCTTTACCTTTCATACATCCCTTTTTTGATCCTCTCCCTGGAGCTTTACGCACCAGCTTACCATTGATAGATTCAATTTTATCAAAGTACTCTTTCCACTTGTTAAGAGTCTCAGCCACATGTTTTGATGCATCACTCCGGCGCTTGGAATTCTTTCTTCCAAAAGGGCCCAGAGTCAAAGAAGTCTCATCAGAAGCTGGTTTAAGTGGACTCATTCTTTTTTATCATGACAAAGAAGAGTTCCACTATAACTCACTGTGAAAAGTAAAAGGTGAGATCTCAAATTCTCTCATTTTTGACAAGATTAACATGCAGAAACAAATACACACACATACATAAATAAATATACACATACTATACATAAGAACAAAGCTTCGGCTGATTACTTTGCATAATTCCATGTATCCAAAAAGAAGATCTATAAGAAAACTTTACAACTCCTCACAGGTCATCAAACTGCTATGCATGGCAAAACCATGGTCGAATGGAAATAAAACCTTCAAGTAAACTTGCCGCTGACTAATAATCACTAACACCAACTATTTTCTGATAATTATCATCAAATTTCCGAAACTATTAGTTCAGGTTGTGATCACCAAGCTTCTTATCCCTTCAAACTAAATAAAACAGTTAATCGGTAATTTGCAAGTTAGTTAGCTAAACAAACACGGCTACTAGTTTCTTTTATACAAGTATTCTCTCAAACAGTCCAAGATGCGTTTATTTCAGCACAAATTCTCCATATCTAGTACCTCTTTTGAATCCTTCCAATTTCTTGTAATCCATCCCCTTACAAAGATTTTCTTTCAAGGAGTACATATGTTTACCCACAGTTAAACCAATTCTTCTTATCCTTCCCCATTCATTAGATTTTTTGTCCAAATATGAAAAAAAAAGTCTTTTCCAATTGATTAAGTAAAAAAAGGAAAAAACAAAAGTTGAATCTGAATATCAATACATAAACATTGAACTAACAATTATAATTCCTAATTGTGCTGATATCAAAGCAGAATACTAAAGTAAGCACTACAACCAAAATAAGCAGACCCCAGAAATAAAGGAAACGAAAGAACAAAACCAAATTAATACTAGTCTCTCGTTTAAATTCAAAGTTAACAAAAACCCATCTCATAAGCTGCAAGAAACATAAAATTAACGGCATGCAAACAAAACCCACAACCCAGAAATAAATATTTACACTTTAATTAACTTGTTCTATCATAAGCAGTTATACAAAACCGACAAGAGTTTGAGGGAAAATAATTAAAGCATCCTTTTTTGCATCATGAAAACAAAAGAATTCATGCTGGGGTTTAACTGAATTTACCTCTGAGAATTATTGAATGAGAGCAAAAATTCTATTTTTTTCCCCCTTAGCAAATTCTCTCTTTCCCTGTTTTGGTGTGTGTTTTTGGGGGAGAGAGAATGTGTGTTTATGTGTGTGAATGTGACAATTGTTTTCTTCGGTTAAAGTGGCTCTGGACGAGGGAAATTTGCAGTTGTTAGTCCTTCTTGTTTTCGATTAGTTTCGGTTTAGTCCCTCATTTTCCTAGTTTGGCGCATTCAGTCGTTCAAGTTTTGGATAATTATTGATATAATTTTTAAGGGGTGAGCGTCAAATACTTATTCTAATATGCGGAACAATAATTACTAACAAATAAGTTATGTTTGATTTTTAAAATTTTTTATTCATGAATTTTGCACTAATGAAATATTTTTTAGAATATTTTATAGTACACAAAAAGTTTAAGTAGTTTTACAAATGACTACAGTGTTGAAATTAGGACATGAATGAAGTTATAAGCACAATTGAATCCATATTCGTATAAATCAAGTATTCCAATTATTATTGGAAAAATTGAAATAGATTTGATAATATTAAGCTTAAAAATTGAGAACCTTTCACTCACTAACTGAAAGTACTTGATGATTTAAAAAAAATTATTTCTTTTAATCCCTTATTCTAAGTTAATTTTATCTAATAGTTAGAGATAATTGAGCAAATATCACTACATATTATGCCATAATTGATTTACTCGCCAAAATTTGAACCCATGGACGAGAGAATCCAACTTAATCCAAGTGCATAGCTAAACTTTTCATGGAGTGACAAATCAATATTGGATTAATCTATTCATAATTTTTTTCTAAGTGAAAATGCAATAACTTGAACTACCCTTTGGATACTAACATTACTTTAGCTTTTTATATTTTAGCTAAGTACATTTTACTCTTATATGTATATTGTATTTATCTCATCTTTAGTTTCTCACATTTAAATTTTCGTAAAAATTCTCTCAAATGTTATGTCGCTAGATATTTCAATATATTCCTATAAATAAAGCAATCTTGTAAAAATAAGGAACTAATTGTGTTAAAATTCAACTACAAAGGTGCAAAATTCTACACCACCAAAACATAAGCAGCTACAATTTTCTAACACTGAAATACAGGGGGCTAAATCCGTTTAAAGTGAAATAGAGAGGACAAAACAAAACTAACAGTAAATATAAGGGACCATCATGAAAATTGGTCTTGGTCGAGTACCCCACCTACTCATCAGAAAGTCGGTGGATAGCGGTGGTTTTTTTGGAGGGTAAAGCTCACTACTGTTTTAAGTTCGTCATCTTCAATGCACTATTCCAACTTGCCAACTATATCACATTTTCCTTGAAAATAAAAAAATATATATATATGTCGCACAAAAATTGTATAAATATAGAAAATAAAAGAGCACCACCAATTCATAATCATTTTTGAATATTACAAAGAGAATTTTATTCATAAATTCACTCTGCAAATATTTTGCATCAAATTTTCCTTAAGTTTCAATGAATATTGACTTATATTTTGTGTGGTAGGAAAATTAATACACGTGCACAATTTTTGTCTAACGAGTCTTCTTGAGAAAACATAAACTAGCATATGATACATTTTAGTCGAGAAATATAAGCATAGTGTTCAAAGAAATATCAATCGCACCTCACTTTTTGTAAATCACACTCTTATCATTTATTTTATTGTATATTTAATACATGAAAACCATATGATAAAAATAATATTGTGAATGCGATTAACAAAAAGTAGAGTGCGATTAATATTTTTTAATAATTTATTATGACTTAAAAAAACAGTTACAAAAAATAGGGGAATCTTGCGGATTTGTAAAAAGTTGTGAATAATTCATCGGTATGTGAAATATATACAATTTCAAGGATGATAATACCGAGGTGATCAATTGATTATGGCCACTTTATGAGAGAGTCTAAACTTCAGTTGATATAGTTGCAATCACAATCTTTCTTTTTTTAATGTATACATAAGTTGGGTAATAAAATTTTTCACATAGAAATGATGTGACATAAAGTGCCATATGCCTATATGGATAAGGTGGGGTAATTTATCTAGCTACTCATTAATTTGAAGAAGGGAAACAAGAAAATTACAAAAATCAAAAGAATCAAGTCTAGAGCCAAAACATGAGAAATGTCATCATTACACATGGTCTTCAATATATCCCTCCCATGTAGTCTTGCTTCAAGGGCTTTGATTAGTCTTGATTTCACCATACATCTTCACAGGGCATACAAAAATGGCATCCAAGATCTGTCTTGATGACAAAACACAAGGCAGAGAGCAGCAATGAAGAGAAAAAGGAACTAAAATTGGACCTATCAGATTATGACAATGCTTCCAGCAGACTATTGTAGCTGATTGTTTCAATATCTTGCTCTTCTTTGCTTTGTTGGTTGACTATGTAGGATGCCTAATAACGAACGGCAAACTAGTTGCAGATTCATTACAGCCACCTATATCCACAGCATATGGTATTTCATTTCTCCCCATGTATTAAACAACTTACTGACATAAGAAGTTCAGGAACCAGACTGTTGAAAGTCTGACCAAAAGCCTATTCAAGTGTTTGTGACAAAGTACAAAAATTGACATACTTGACTAAACTTAAAGATGTCCATTAGTATCTATGCAAAGAGATTAATTGTTGCATCGTCCAGAGGAGATAGAAAATCACAAAGGTTCTATTCAACAGGGAAGTGAAGGTAAGTGAGTAATCTCAAATGTACCAAACACAACATAAACTAAATTTTCTGACTTCAGATTTGTAGTTTCCTCAGATTTTCTGACTTCAGATTTTACGCATGAAAGTAGAAGCAATGTGTAGAGCATATCTGCTTGCGAAATATCTGTACATCTCTCTAGCATTTGACGGAATGCTTTTGGAGCTAGTTCCTGCTGAATTGAGTTCTAGGGGTGGACCATGGTGTGTTGTCATCTGCTTCTTCACCAATGCTCATTATGTCTTCAAGTATTCCCTCTGGAAGAACAGATTGAATCCTAACTGTTGGTTTCCTTGGTGGCAAAGAAGGGATTGGAGCTTCCCCTTGAAGCATCCTTGCAGCTTCCCTCATGGTAGGCCTCTTCTGATGATCAGGGTGCGTGCAGCAAAGTCCAACCATGAGCATCCTTCCCATTACTTTCCTGGTAAAGCACCTCTTCAGTTTAGGATCAGCAGCCTCAATTAATTTTCCTTTCCCCCACAATTCCCAAACCCAATCAGTAATCACAATTCTGTTGTCATCGACAGGCCTCCTACCTGATGCGACTTCCAGTACCACGACACCAAAGCTGTAAACATCAGTTTTCACTGTTGGAACTCCAGAAAAGACATACTCGGGAGCAAGATATCCCATTGTTCCAGCTGGTACAGTAGCATCTCGTATTTCGAGACTACGTTGATACACTGCTGCTAAACCAAAATCTCCAAGCTTGGCATTGAACTCAGCATCAAGCATTATATTACAGGCCTTAACATCCCTGTGGATTATCTGATTAATGCACTCTTCATGCAGATATACCAGAGCAGAGGCCACACCAAGTACTATGTTTGATCTTCGCTCCCATGTCAGGAACTTTGTAACACTGCTCCGGCCATGTAGGATCTTATCCAGACTTCCATTAGGCATGTACTCATAAACCAGGACTAACTCATTCCTCTCACAGCACCATCCCTTGAGCTGAACTAAGTTCTTGTGTCTCAAGCAGCCAATCATTGTAGCAAATTCATTGTCAAAAGGAATACGCCAGGCCTCATCAAATGAATTGTGTGAAGGGCCTATGCTTTTCCCACGAGTAAATCTCTTAATTGCTACATTTCCACAGGAAGGAATTTCTCCTTCATATACAACTGCTGAGGCACCTTCACCAATAATTCTGTCCTCTTTGAACCCCTTTGTAGCTTCCTTTATCTCACTCAGTGACAAGTATTTTGGTACTTTATAGCTCTGAAATCTGCCAATATGATATTCAATGTGCCGCTCTCTCTTAGCTTTGCTTCTATTCCTCTTTATGCAACATAAAATAACAAACAGAGCAACTGCAACTAGAATCACTGTGATTACAGCAGAACCTCCTATGACAAGAATCAATCCAAATTTCCATTTTCTTGAATGATCAAAATTGAGGTCAAGATCCCCTGGAAAGCACGCCAGACAATCCCCTTCTTCAACTGTATCCATAGACAATGTTGAAGATCGAAACCAGAAAGTCTTAAATCGCCAACGACTAATACTGTGAATAGCTGATCCTCCACCATTAGAAGCAGTAAATCCCACATGCATAAATTCTTTAAAATCGCCAGTAAAATCAGCCTGAGCAACAAGAATAGGACTAAGTGGCCTAACCTGAGAATATCCCACCCAAACCCTGATCATCTTCTCCGAATTTCGATACTCAATCCAAGCAGTCATTTCCTTTCCAGCTTTAAGATCAATCCCTCTTGAGACGACGTCAACAGAAGCCAAAGATTTAATTTGTCTCACATCAATGCCAACATGGTTCCCATTTATATCATCAAAAAAGGGATTATAACTCGTGTCAAATTCTACAGCAATGAATGAATCTTGAGTGTTGGAAACTTCTTCCGGGAGGCCCATCCAACCGTCGGTAATGCTTAAAGAATCCATATTGGAAGTGACCAGAAATGCAAGTCCATCTCCAAAAGGGCAAGAAGGGGTGGGGGAAATGTTGAATGAAAAGCTGCAAGAGAATGAAGCAGCAGTGCCTTTGGATGAAGAATCAAGAAACCGAATTGGGTTGATGTAAAAGGCTCGGCCAATGCCTGAAAGAGAGGTGGAAGAAGCTGATTCTAGGGTGGATTGTGATGGCGAAGTGCATTGGTGATCTTGAGTTAGTCTGATTGAATCGTTCTCAACGGATGCATCACCAAAAAGGGTGACATTGTTTGCAGGAAAATAAAGTGGAGCTGAGGAAGAGAAAGATGATGAAGTGTAGACATAGAGAAAAAGAAGATAAGCCCAGATGAGTATGGTTGAAGATGACCGCATTCTGGGAATTTGGAGCTCAAGATTCAAACTTTGATCAAGAAATGGAAAGTTGAGAGTTCTTGGAGGAAGTTTTCTCAAGGATTTTCATGGGTTGATTTTGATCTTGGGAGCTCATGAGAAATGACAGATTGGGTGATTTTTCTCCAATTTACAACCAGGGATTTTGGAGAACGTTGCCAAGAATCAAGAAAGTGAAAAACCCCGTTGATAACTGCAGAAAAAACGAAGAAAAATGAGGTGGGGAGAAGGGGTTGAATCTTGCAAATTGAAATGTGGAGTGGAAAAATATGGCGGGGAAATCAGTTGCAGACTTTGGAGTAACCGGGATATTAGGGAGCGCACAGATTTGGTGTCAGAGGGACTTGGGCTTGTATTGTGGGCTTTTTCTGTTTCGTTTTTCTTTTTTCGTTTTTGTGGATCTGCCTGGTTTCACCTAGTAGTAGCAACCTTCTATTGCTATTAACAGGCCTCATTTTTCTGGGTTAAGAAAAAAAATTTCCATTTTTTATTTGTTTTAGGGGGTGCTTCGTTAGTGCTGTCTATTTTTTTTTTAAGGTAAAAAAAAAAAAAGTTAGTAGGTTTGACTCCAATCACCAGTAATAAAAAGAGTTTTCTACTTAAATTGGACTTTACATTTTTATTGAAATTTATAATCGGAATATGCTTCTGGAACTATAGGTCACCTATGGAGATTCTTAAAAATCGCCTATTAATACAGTTCTCACTTTTTGTAAAGAAGTAACCCGTCCTTATCAATTGAGTCAACTTATGTTGGCAATAACGAAAGATTAATTCAATTAAAATCTGAAAGAATCGTATGCTTCATTTAGACATTTTCTTAGGTAAACGTAACAGGTTTGCTCAGCACCAAGAAGGTTTCCCCTTCAATGGATTTGCTGTTTTTTTGCAGTAATAACCACATGAAAAGCAATAAAAGGAACCCCTTTCAATAGTTCTCTCAGCGAATGAGCAATGATGAAACAAGCCACGTACAAAACTACAGACATAGAATTTACCCTGTTCAGGGGTGATTCTCTGGTTCTGTGCAGGATGCACAACTTCATGCTTACTAAGTACGTCAAGAAGTAGGCAGTAGGTGTAAGCAGAAACCAGATTGCTTGAAGGAAATCCAATCCAAGGACAAGATTATTACAGATTTTTCCATACATAAAGGATGCGAGGACGAACACATTTTTTTTTCCCTGATAGAAGACATAATCATTAACTCAAGAACAATTAGAATTCCGTCTTCCTGTCTCTCTAGTAGGCGTTCAGTTTGTACGAGCTGCTGTAAATTAAGGGTCATATGGGGAATTGTGATGGATACAACAAATTGTTTGAAATGCTTATGACAAACAAAAGCTTAGTTTAAGAACATTTTCAGGTGTCAAAAGACTTTCAGAGGAACTTCATCATCATCCAAGAAAAGCAACCAAATGAATCCAAGAACTTCAGCATTTGAGTTCAACAGAGGTAGCTGGAGTTTTATATTGGAGGAAACAACTGGGATAACAAGAATTTGTATCAAACTGCAACTCAGCCAAGTCCCATCTTGAGGCAGCCATTTAAGATTGCTACAGTGGGTAGCTCCACCTCAATTTTTGTCTCTACCACCACATCACACGTTGCCCTTCTTGCTGTTGATCCGTCAAATGTTACACTGCCTATGACTAACAACTCATCAAAAAATGAAAAACGTGCAGATGTGTCGAATTACTGCAATATCATTACAGGGGTATAAGACCATTTTGATAGGTGCAGACCAAAAAATGCCAAGCATGAAGATTATGAAGTACCATCAAAACCGCAATTGTAACATAAAATGCAGAAATAATGATGAAAAGCATTAACATCAGAAGATCTTAAACAAGATTACAGGCAAAGTTTAGAGCGTGTGGAAAAGTGCATTTATTATTGGAAACTGTTTCACCAAGATACTCTCCATGACCAAGCTGAGACATAAGATATAATAAGAACACAGCCATTTAAGTGCTTCTTGAAGATGTTCAAATATAAGATGGACTGTAATTGATTGAGCAACCTTGAACCAAAAACACACATGGGTCCAATAAGATGCTAGACAAATTAATAGTTCTGTATGGTCACCCCCATACTTTCCATGCAACCCACATTCTTGTAAACCATGAGACTTTTATAGTGAGCCATTATCCATCACTCTCCACTTTGTTTCCTCCAAGCAATACAAATATTCCTCTGTTTTTTCAACAGAGGAATCTCACCCTTCTACAGGGGTCTCACATGGCAGAACAATCTCACAAATAAACCTACTGGGCTTAAAAAGACAGCTTGGCACAACAACCTTGCTCAATTCTATTGATTGTTCACTTATCTGTTTTAAAAGGCTTTCATGGTCAGCTCATTCATGTTCTCAGTTCCCACTGTTAATCATATTCATGCTCAGCCCTTTGATTTGTTTATAACAACCTTAGCATGATAAGGTTCATGAACCTGAATAAGTCAAATTCGAGCTCATAATTGTTTCAAACTCATACTGTATGTTCTAAAATGCAATTTGAGAAAATAAAAACAACAGAATCAAATTCAACTTTTGAAAATATGCACACTTTCCAGGCATTAATCATCATAATAAATAAAAATAAGAAAATAAGTAAGATTAACCAACTTTAATTTTTTTCACTTAAATTAACTCACAAAGACTACAATGCTCAGAAAAACTCTTTAGCTCAATTTTTTGCCAGTTAACAATTCTCAATGCAGTTGAATCTATAGGCAATGGGCATAAATATCTCTTCATTATTGGCTCAGTTCAAAAGAAAAGTGTGAAAGCTCCAACACCCCGGCAATGTCAGAATAATAGTACAGACATTGGACCTTTTATAGGTCAAAGCAGTCATAACATGATTAAGAGATAAAACTGATGCAGGATGTTACAATCTCCCTGTTGTTGCTGATTCAAGTTCACTCACATCATTACAGAATCTGACTCCGAGTAAGTTGTTGATATATTGCTTAGTAACCATACTGATTGACATTTACTTTCTTTAATTGCTCCTCATTGCAGACCTTTAATCCAGCAGATAACCCAAGTCAAGCTTAAGCATGTTTACATGGAATCAAACAGAATGGTGGATTGGTTAGCTAATATGGGAGTGGCATAGGAATTGGATTTTTTTTTTCCTTTTTTCTTGTATTCCTCAACCTGTAGTTAACACATTTTGTATAGATGGAGCACAATGAGATAAATTTCCTTGAATGATTGTAACTGACCTTTGGTTTTTCAATTAATGAACTTCTTTTACCCACCAAAAACAATAAAAGACCGCCTAACACTACTTTTCGTCTTAGCTTTTGGCCTTCCTGAGCCTTGCATATCACCATAACCTGCTCAAGGCAAAAGCGCAGTGACAAAGTGACAAGGAATTTTCAGATCTTAAAGTGAAGCAAAATCATAAACTCAATAGTTCCTACAAATGGCCAGTCTAAGTAAGTTTCTACAAATGCATCTTCTGTCATTGATCTGACCTGCTGACAGAATAGGGTTTCGATTAGTTCCTATAATCAGACACCAAATTAGATGGACTCATACTACAGTTTAACTGACAACTTGCTCCCTTGCTACTGACGAAGGTTTACTTATGCCCCAAATACTAACAAACCAAAATTTTACACAGAAAGAAGAATAGTATAGAAATCACTCCAAATTAGGTACATAAACAGAAGTTTTATTAGAGCAGAAGGACTTTATAAGGTTTGATTCAGGTATTCTTTGTAAAGTATAAAATTTTCGACAAGATATAATGATCTGTAGACTACATGAGATTCAAAAAAATACAAAGAAACAGATACCATAAAGCAGCATCTCTGAAGAGGTCAAGCGTTCTTAAAAAATCAAGCATAAGCAGTTAAGAACCAGAAGAAAGGATGCGTAAATTAATATAATTGGAAATGAAAAGGAGGAATTACCCAGATGCACTTGCAAAGCACCTCGTTGCCACTTTATTCACTCTGATTGACCGTGGATGAAGAATCAAGAGCCATGTTCTGAAGCTCCTTCTGCTTCAAATACTGATGCAAAATTGTGAGCCTAGCTGTCTCAAAGGCAAAGTAACCAATTGCAGAAAAACAGGCACTATGAACAACTCTAGGCCCCATTCCTCGTGTAAACCCTATCCAGCCTTCTTCCTTCAAAATCTGTTTAACAGTAGCTGAGACACCACTATACATTACAGCTGCAACCTTATTCACAGCCTCCCCATGAACCTGAGTCATCAATCTTGTCTTAACCACATCCAAAGGAGTTGTCAGTGAAGCTGATATGGCTCCAGCCAATGCACCACAACAGACACTCTGAAATGGCTCCAAATGAACCTGATGAGTACTATTCAATACCGCAGCTTTAAGATACTCAAACGATGAATAATTCAACACCCCAGCAGGCAAATTTCTCAGCAATGTAGCACTATATCCAGCATACAATCCCAAAATTCCATCTTTTTTCAAAATTTTCAATAAAACCTCCCAAGACCTCCCCTTTGCACCAGTTTGCATCCTCTGAGTAATTAATTCCTTAGGTACCATTATAGCTGATGAAACAATATTCCCCATAGCCCCAGCAGTAGGGGGTATCAAAACAGCTGGATATTGAGGGATTTTCGACAAAACTGACTTTCCAAACTCACATGTCCCAAAATACACAGCAGAAGAAGCCGTAGAACCAACAATCACCGCAGAAACTCCACTATAGAACCCCAAAATTCCCCTGGTTTTGAAGGTCTTAACAATGGCATCAACTGTACCACTATAAATTTCTGATGCCCCCTTTGTCTGGAGCTTAGTCTTGATTGTGTCAAGAGGATGGAGGCAGACATAAGTGAATGCACCAGCAATGCCTCCACCAGCAGCACCCATGAGGGCTTTTTCCAAAACAGAGAGATTCTTGAACAGGGCGTAGACTTGGGGAGAGCCTCTTGAGGCTGGTTTTAGCCAAATTCGAGAAGTGGGGTTTTCTGGGTTTTTGATTTCAGGTTGAATGGAGATTGAAGTCGATGAAAATTGAAGAATCCTTTTTGGGCTGAAATTTTGACCATTTTTTATTTTCTCTGCTTTACATGGGGTATTTGTGAGGCGACGGAGGGATGAGGTGCTGGTGGATAAGAGGGTGGTGTTAAGATTGTTGAAGAGGGTATTGAAATCTTGGAAAGTTGATGAAGTTTGTGAATTTGATGAGAGAAAGCTAAGGGGTTTGCTGGTGCTAATTTCCATTTGTGGGGATTGGTTGCTACCAGAGTTGTTTCATTCAGGTCATAATGCGGTGATGGAGAATACTCGGGAGGCGTTTGGATACTGTGTCAGAAAGCCAGGTGTAGAACCAGCCAAGTAGGTACCAGGTAAAGCAATCTTGAAGCATCTCTTCCAATCACTCAATTTAGAAAATTTTAGAATAAAATCCAAAAACCATCTTTACACGAGACATAATCTATGGATGTGTTTATTTTGTTGAATTGAGGACAACATAGTAACAAGGAAAAGCAACATAGAGATTAGAATGAGTTTGGCCAAGAAATTAGGCTAAAGGCAGTTTATTATGGTGTGAAATGCAGTAATTGATATGTTAATGTGATTTCATTAAAAGAGAAATATATGCAAAACTTTTGTATCGCATTCTTGGATGAAGAGGAAAAAATCCTTCTTTGTTCTGCACTGCACATTTTTTCAATGTATAAAAAGAAAATTGCTGATGTTTGTTAAGATTTTTGTGTGAATTTGCTAACCTATATGATGTAAAACACTAAAAAATCTAGAAGCCCTAAACCATCACTGTTGTCCACTTTTTGCCCATGATCTAAATTTTATCTCCGACTGAATTTTGAACAAGTAAAAGTGCATAATTTAAGAACTTCTGGCCATTTTAGACGCAAGTCCATCTGGAATTGAAAGGCATTTTTGTCCATCCGTAATCAAAAGCATTGGGAGCAAAATTACAAGAACATAATCATCTCTTTCTCTTAGAGAACCAACGATTTTTCAGGGATTTGTGGACAAATTGATGGTGAGATTAAAAAAATTGAAGGGTTTTCTTTTTTTATTATGATTGACAAAAATGTCCTTCGATTCCATGTGAACTTATATCTAAAATGGTTAGAAGTTCTTAAACTAGAAACCTTTGATTGTTCAAGAATCAATCAGAGACAAAATTTAGATCATGGATCAAAAGTCAACGATGTGATAGTTTAGAGGCTCCCCAGTTTTTTTTTTTTTAACTACTCAAACATTGCTAAATTTGAGCAATAAGTCGATGCTAGGAGCCAAGGCGCTGAAATGGAATTGTAGTTTGTTAATCATAGTTCTCATCTTTCCTGCGTCTCTAAACTCTCAATCGGTTAATTGACCAACAGACATAATAAGGCTTAGTGATTGCTCAGGAGTTTCCCTTTTAAGAAAACAAAAATGGAGAAAAAAAATGATATGTGTGTTTTGTGTATAGTTTCTCTAAAACTGATAATCCAATTGAAGAAGATTTTTTCTTTTCATAGCTTGAATTTTTGCTCAATCAACATAGAAGGCGGAGGAAGTTGCTCCGGTAGACATCTGGTGCTTTACTAATAATCCTTTCTACTTAATAAGAATTTCTTATCATAATCACCCTCCTGATTAAGTTCTACATGTTTCAGCATTTTCTACTCTCAGTTTATTGGATGCCTTGTAAATTTCTTCTAGAGTTCATTTTTGTCTCTGTTTTTCGTTTGAAATTCCCCAATTGGATCACATTGTTGCCTGTTCAGAAGGAAGACTTAGCCCAATCTTGTCACGTCCAATAACAAAATCAGCTTCATTCTTGTTCTTTTTGTACATAAACAAAGAGGCCCAATCTAGTATTTTGACAGGCTATTGACCCAGGTTAAAGCCATAACCTAGTTCATCTGGCTATTGTCTAACATCCAATGCCCCTCCCTCAGACCGAGAAAAGTAAAGCCAATTTTCTATTTGGGAAAACTTGACGTTCGCTAACATCTTTTGTCTACCAGTAAACCTAGTCAAAAATTGAAAATGAGTATCATAATTACAAGATTCAAAATCCTAAGCAACTACCGTAGTAGTAACAATAGAGCAATTGATAGTTGCAAGAATAAGCTAGCAACATAAATTTCAAGCCATTAGACTTTACAAGCATCAAATAGTTTCTTTTGTAATGGGAGAGATGTGTTGGATGGTACAGGAGGAGGGAGTGTAAATGAAAGATTTCGAGTTCGAACTCCTACTTACACTTATAGGTAGCAAAGAAATCCATTTAACTAAATTTACCCATACCCGCTCATGAATAACTGGATACGAGTATCTTAAGTTTTTATATATGGGTATAAATTAGTTACCCAATAATATCCACTTAATAAATGGATATAATTAGGTAACTCACCAAACCCAATTAACCCATTTAAAATTATCTTTCCCAAGCCTCCACTCTTCCCTAACCCATTTAGAAGAAATTTGAGACCTGCGTTTGATTATAGAACTCATTGTTGGAGACTTTCATGCATTAATATTGCTAAAACATTGTATATAGTAGAATGTTTTATTTTTCAGCCTTCACAAATATTTGATGGATTTTTGACGCATATAGATATCCTACTTAATTTTTTTTTTTCATATTCTTCATTTTGTCATGATGTTAACTATTTTTGTTTAATTTATTATTATTATTATTTGTTGCTTTATTTTATCATTTTATTTTCTTGTAATTTGTTAACTAGCTCATTTTTTAGCATTACCAATGTATGATAAGTTTTAGCCTCCCTTCCTATCTTTTCAAAATGAAATTTTAAATTCACACATGAAAAAAATGCTAAGGATTCAAAGTTTTTGGATGAAGTTTTTATGTTAATTTTCATAGTACTTAGTTCAAAATTTTATATGCTTATTGTTCAATTATTAAATAGTATGTAATTTTACAATATAGGGCACGGATGTGAAAAAATTGGTAATTAGGCTTATTGAATATTATAAGTAAATATTTAAAACTGATGATGGATGCAAATGGTGGTATAAATTGATAATTTAGGGCCTGTTTGGAACCTGAGTTTTTAGGGAGTTTGTCTAAAACTTTACTGTAGCGCACTGTAGAAGTTTTTAAAAAAATTTTGTAAAGATTTTTGTAAGGTGAAAAAACTTTTTTGTAGAAGTTTTGTTAAGATAAAAAATTTTATAAAAGTTTTTGTAAGGTGAATTTTTTTTCCTTTTCTTTTTTTTTTTCTTTCTCTTTCTTTTTTTTTTTCCTTTTTCTTTTCTTTCCTCTCTTGTTCTTCTTCTTCTTCCTTCCCCCTCCCGCCACCCCTCTCCTCCTTTTCCCCTTCTCCTCTCCTCTGCATTTCCCCCCCCGCCTCCTTCTCCCGCCAGCCTCTCTGCACGCCACCCCCTCCCCCCGCCACCCTGCCCCTCTGCCCCTTCCCTTCCCCTCTGCACGCCACACCCCCTCCCCCCACCAGCCCTTCCCCCGTTGCCCCGCTAGCCCCTCTGCCCTGCCCTTCCCCTCCCCTCTGCACGCCACCCTCTCTCCCGCCCCCCCTTCCTATTCCCCTGTTCCCTGTTCGCCCGGTTCTTAATCATTTGGAGGTCAGCACCTGCAGAGTAGCGGACCTCGCTCCATCCTTTGGAGATGAACGAGAAAGCCTTCTCCGCTGTAACGATTGAGAGGGACGGCGATGATGATGAAAACGACGTCATCCGGGCCTCCGGGGAGGCTTTCATATTAAGCATCATCTGGAATTTTGGAAATTTAATGCAAAATTTGATTTTTTTTTTCCCGCCTGGGGGTTTGCATAGAATTGCAGGATTGAGGTGCTTATGACTTGTGAGAGAGAGCAGAGTTAAAGGAGCAAAGGAAAAAAGTTTTTTTCCCGCTGTTGGCTAAGATTTTGGAAAAAAGTTTTTTGTGTATTATTTTAAAGTGTGTAGATAAAAAATTTTGATAAGTTTTTTGGGGTTCCTGTAGCAAAAGTTGTTAAAAAACTAGTAGCTAAAAAACTTGGCCAAAAACTTCACTTCCAAACAAGCCCTTAGTTTGCAAAATTGAATGTCAATGAGTTTACAAAAAGTTAAAATAAATTGGTTACAAATGAGTAATTGGGTTATCCAACTCATTTTTTGACTTATTCATTTATACCCATATAATTAAATGGGTATAAATGGATTGACTCACTTATACCTATTACTCATTTCAACCCGCCCAAATCACCCATTTTGATACCTCTACTTACACTTAAAAAAAGAAAAAGATTCTTATGTGAAACTGTAGACTTCATCTATAGCAATACTATTTTTATTGGGAGAAAGAGATTCAACTTTTGTATTCAAACCAAAATGTGTATCATGCATTTCTCTAGTTTAACTGAATTTTTCTTTTCTCTTTCCCTTAAAGAGATCTCTACCCAAAATTTTCTAGTTCACCTAAAATGGTAGGGGAGTTGGTAAGTATTTCCAAAAAAAAAAAAGAAAAAAAAAAAATATATATATATATACACGCATTTAGAAGTCTTTTAACGTCGCTTTCTTTGGAAGATGGCTTGTTAATAATTTTTTTTTGGATCTATCTAAAGAAAGCATAATTTCCTGGCTTACGGCATATGATTGACTAAGCCCTGAATTCGCAATTTTCTAACGAAATTAAAGAACTCTTTCACACTCATTTTCACACCACGTATGCATGTGATCAATGGAATTTAAAACATGTACTGGCTGTTGATCAAATTGAAGCCCGGTCATAAACAACAATGCTAAAGCATTTTGTAGATAACAAAAAGAACCCTCTACATAAGAAAATCTTAAAAAAGAGAAGACAAATGTACATATAGCAGGTTGAGGCTATGAAGGTTCGAGGTTTTGAATTTTAATCTTCCGTTCTTTTTTAGCTCCTTAAATCCCATCATTAATTCCTTTGCTAGAAAAAATTAAAAAATAAAAAAAAGTACATATAGCACAAAGTTGAGAGTATCAATCGAAGAGATTTTGTGTATTGATGATTCTTCTTGCACTGTAAATTTCCAAGTCAAAGCAAAAACTTCCCATTTACAAATTACAAGTTGAGATGGTATGGTAGTCCACCTTTTCAACTACAAGTATGCCAATTCTCCACTAAGAGAAACAAATGAGTAAACAAGTTGGTTTTTGTCATGGTTAACCATTTTAGTCAATCAAATACGTACTAACACTACTAGTCGCTATTCAACAACATTCAATTTCAATCAATAAGGCATGATATGTGTGGTCCTAGTTTCATAACTAGCCAAACACGACTTGGAATTCTTCACCCTCAAAACCTTGACCAAGTCACCACACATTTCCCTCACGCCGGCGCTACAATCACTCTGCATCACCAACAACACTTTGGTCACGCCGTTGACTTTCAACACAGCCTCCTGAGCCGTCCGATCTCGAGCCAAGCAGCACAAGCTCCAGAGCACCACAATCCCATGCTCCGTCGCCACACCCGAACACTTCATTAATCTCTTAACCACTCCCATAATACACCCCTCGTCTTCACTAATCGCAGCTCTCCCGTCCGTACGCGTGGCAACTGATGCCAATACCTCCACGGCCTTTTCTATAACCGGTCGAACCGCTTCTGAACCGGATAGAATCTCCCCTACGGTTTTAACGATTCCGAACCGGACCAGCTCCTTTTTCGCCGTTTTCGAGGTTGATACTGCGATCAGAGCTGATAAACTTGCTTCGACGGCGTTGCTATCGGTTTCTTCGTTGCTTAATTTGTATAATTCGAATAATAATCCTTGTTTTTCGGCGATTTTCCTTTGAGAATCGGCGTCAGAAGCGATTGATTCGAGAATCTTCGCGGATGCAATCCTCGAGCTCAAGCTACCTTTCCGAAAAAACCAGAAGAATTTGGACAAGTAATCGAAATCGCTTTTCAAAATCTTTTCGTTCAGTAATTCTTTCACTCCATTTTCCGGTGAAATAATCTCCAACACCAAAAGAATCTGGTCGGAAACCTGAGTTTCTTGGGAAGTTCTCAGAATTTCAACCAAATTGGACACTCCGACGGCTGAATTCGCAACAAACCTCCGGTTTTCCTCAGAGAACCTAACAAATTCGACGAGCTTTGTCGCCGACGAGGCTGTGTCTCTGGAGGAGAGGTTTTTGATGAGCTCGAGCGCTTCCGGTTGAGAGATGAGAGAGTTTCGCAAAGACGACGACAGTGAAGAGTTCGGACTGAGCTCCGGTGGCGAGGAGGTGGTGTGGTGGACGTAGAGATGAATGAGGCGGCGGAGAGTGAGGTTTGGAGTGAAGTCGGTGGACGGAAGAACCTGCATGGTCGCCGGACAAGTATTGTGGCCTTGAGAAAGCCAGGCCTGAATGGATGTCCGGTCGTATGTGACGCCGGTACAGAGACTCACCGGAGACTTCATCACGTCCATTGAAATCGGGC
This sequence comes from Coffea eugenioides, assembly GCF_003713205.1. Lineage (NCBI taxonomy): Eukaryota > Viridiplantae > Streptophyta > Magnoliopsida > Gentianales > Rubiaceae > Coffea > Coffea eugenioides. The sequence continues at coordinate 32,215,446 of NC_040044.1, read as the reverse complement.
ACCGGAATAAGTTCGGTACCGTAAGATTAAGGTACAACTCATCTCTTTTAAAAGCAGCATTAGTAGTTCTACCTATAGCAGTAGTTGTTGTACTCTTGTCGCCCACCATTTTTTTTCTCTTGTTTCTTCAGCTGAAAGATCGCTTTAGCAGAGTAGAAAAATGGGGGGCTTATATCCTATATATATATGAAAGGAGGAGGAAGAGAGGTAAAGGGATGACGTCGTTTTGGTCAAAGTTTGGGACGAGTTTTAAAGTAAACGAGTACGACTACCGTCCAAGTGTGAAATTTTCGAATTGAATTAGGATTTAAAAATTGATTTTTTTTTCCATATAGGAGCGTGGGTCCTACGCGTTGAAATATTAGTTGGGTATGTGTTGGAAAATTGGGATTATGGAATTTAGTAGTATATGCATGAATTGTTGTGGCATGTGTGTTGGGGTATCCAAGTCAAACGGGATTTGTTTTTGGATCTTGGGGTCCTGTATTCCGTGTTGTATTAGGTGATGCATCAAATATATTTTTCCTCTTAGAACTTAGAAGAGGTGATGTACCAACTATGATTGAGGTAAACAAATTGGTCTCTAGAGATTGAACCGTTAAATTAACTACAAAGGAGTTGTAATCAACAAAAGATCAAGACTCTCCTTGGCCCCCGCCCCGGGGAGGGGGGTGGGGAATCCAGCCGCAGGGCAGCGTAAGTTGGAATACTCTTGTGTTGATAAAAAAAAAGAAGAAAAAACCCAATAGATCAAGACTCGAGAGTTCAAGTCAAAAGAAATAGTAGATAGGCAAATAATATTAGCATTTTTTAAAAATATCTCGAACACCCGAACTTTTGTTTTAAAAAGCATTGATGAAATAAAAGGATCTAAGCCTTTTTAGAGCGCCAATATTATCTTATTTTATTAGAATCAGACGTCTTATTATAGCTTAACTTGTGTTACGAGAGATTTTCAGAAGAGTGATGAATTGTGTTTTTTGTCATTCATTACCAACATAAATATCATCCTCCATGAAACCAACTGTGAAGACTAGACGAACATTATTATTTGTCTGATGGGCTCTTAAGTTAATCTTAAGTTAAAAACTTTGACGTGTTTTAGATCGTAGCTCGAGTTTTGGCTAATGGTTTTAATTTGTAAAGCATGTACATGTGTGTTTGTGCTCATACAGCACGGATTATTAAGAAACGGAGTTTAGAGAGAGTTGTTTAAACTATTAAGAATTTTATAGTACTATCTGGGTACATTGATCCTGACCAAAATGAAAAGAACTTAATTTTCAAATGCGTGATGAATCATGGAGTAATTAGTAAGAAGAATTTTGTTTCCCTCTTCACTGTGATCACATTATATACTGAAAGTATTGTATGGTTTTAGGCCTGCGGATATAAGAGAGATTAATCAGTAACAGTTTTTGCGAAGTCAAGAACTTTCTAAGCTGGAATCAGTAGTTTTTCTTGAAATGGAGGGTTGGAAAATTGGGGATATGCACATTTTTGTCAGTCATTCTTTTCTCTGAAGTTTGAGTTTGTTAATATATACTTAATACCTGAAATAATCAGCCAAAAACTTCACCAAATTCCAGCCCTGTATGACTTTCCTTTTCATCTCTATAATCCGGATGCAGTAATTCTTTTTTCATTTTCTTGCTTAAAACTCCTATTTCAACTTTCTGTCTGAAATGGTTATGGGAAACTAATGCAGCAGCTACTGCCACATGCTTTCTAGTTCAATTGAAGACGTAAAAGAAAGGACAAGAAGATTTTCTTCTTTTTTTTTATGTCGAAAAAAGTTTGAATGAGTTCAGTTCGGATCACCAAAATGGGTAAGAAGATGAGAAATTTGGTCTCTTAAAATTAGTAGTTTCCATAGTGTCCTTTGGAATATGGAATTTGTATAAACACAATTTTCTCCTCACCAAGCCCCATGGAGGGGGTAAAAAAGTACTATATAACGTGCTAATTAAATCCAGTGATTGAGAAACCATAAAAGAGCAATACGTATATTTTATGATTATGGGTTTATGTTGCATGATTGATGTAATCTGCTAAATTATTTTATTTCTGCTGGGTTAAAATAGAATAACATACTCCATTTGGTCTGTGTTCTAACTTCCAAGGGTAGGTAATAGTCTATTTGGTTGGACGCAAATTGCACTTTTTTGCAAAGCCAAGAGCATCACAAAGTATTGCAATATTAATTGTCATTTATTTTCTTTCTAATCTCATCTGGTTCATATATTAATAGTTAAAATTGTAGTTTTCTTTTTTTTTTTTTTTTGGTTTTTGAATTAATCGCATAGAAACTCCCACAGTAAAAAGTTACTTGCATAAGTATATCTACATGCATGTCTCTTCCCATCATCTGCACGAAAATGGTCAATTCTTTTTAGTTTTTCTAATCTATTTACGCACTATAATATTACCCAATAGCCATCAATATCATTTACTTAATTATGGTCATAATCAATATTTTAAGGAGGGAATAAAATAACTAATTGCTAATGCTTGTCTTGTTAAACTAGATAAATCAAGCCCAACTTGTCTTGTTAAATTCCAAAAATTGCCAACAATATGAACTTTGCAAAGCATCAAATCAACGGAGCGCTAATGCTGTTATTGTGACCAATTGTCAAGACGGGGACTCGGTTTTACGAAGGAAATCTCCATCTGGATTAAGGATTTCCTACTTTCTTTTGTGAAGTGATATAAATTGATATTCACTATTTGTTCCTTAAAGATATATTAATCATTCTATTTTCCGTAATTAATCCCGTTGTGATTTTTATTGTGAAAGCTTTATTGTAAAAGAGGAATTCTTATTTTTCTATTTTTCTTGTTTCTATGAACAAATTATTATATTGCCATAAGATCAATTGAAAAGGACATAGTATAAAAGCACCTAGACTTGGGTAGACCGACCACCCAGGTCTTAAAAATTCTAATCGCTCACACTGTGCCACACACTTGGTGAGATGGTGTGACACAATCTAAATCATACATACATATCCAAGTGTGAGTCTAAAAATACATACATACATATATATATATACACACACACATTGTAATTCTTTCAAGAGAGAGTTTCTTGGGTACAAGAAGGGGAAATAGTTTACTTAAGTTATATACACCTAATTGGGGGGAAAGTGTTAGGGCAATATTGTTATATTTGAGGCCTCGTAAGCAATTTTAACCTTTCAAGGAAATATCTTTATTAAATGAGTAGGCCCTTAATTGATGATGCATTCAGAATTTACACGTATGATACTTCTGCTTTGTAAAATCTTAAAAAACTCCACCATCTTTTGACTAAGGTCCTTCTTAAATCTTAAATAACTAGGCCCTTAATCAATGATCGATGTCTCTTATTAGTGGCCTCATATGTAGGGATATCCACCAGTTTGCTGTAGTAGTTTTGATGATGCAAATTGTCAATCCATGTGGGCGGTGTATCCTCGCTGGAAACCTTTGTATAGTCTTTTGATTGAAAGTGTACAAATAAGAGAATAACCCAAAAAAAAAAAAAAAGGGCACCAGGACTATGAAAACAACCAATAATGAAGATATTCATAATATCGTGTACAAATATACATTTGATTGCTCCATATCTTGAGCTAAAATTTGTAGTTGTCTATAGTGATTCGACTAGTTGGATTTGACACTATATCAGGCCTTGAACCCCATGGTTTCTAAGGATGTAACTCTTATCATGAATTGATAGATTTTATTGTCAAATGCAAGGATACTTGAAAAGCTTCAACCTGGCGCACCTTTCTACCCTGGATGGATTCACACATCAACCACACTACATTAATTATGTTGTAATTATCCTTGCCAACACTACCATAGAACTTGATAAAGTACATTATGGGACAAATTTGTTAGGCAAAAAGTTAATTTTGGTGGGTAATATTACTTACTTGACTGTTTAGTCATTGGAACTATATATGACTTCATATAAAACTACTTCAATTCCAGGGAATATGTAGGTATTATTTTGTTCATTCTCTTTTCACCACCATATGTTTAAAGCAAGTAGCTTCATTTTTTTTTTTTTTCTACACAGTGGGTATCTGGGCTCATGGACTGGTTACCGTACGGCCCAACTAATCCCACTGCGGGCTGGGAGCGGCTCGCCCTAAGCATCACCAGCCACGGTAAACCGGGGATTCGATCCCGTGACCTGGCTCTCCCCCAACTGGGACTACAACCAGTGAACCGAACCCCGAAGGGCGTTTAAAGCAAGTAGCTTCATGGTAGGTAAAAAGAAGGGTTTTACTGTGTCAAGGAAGGCTGTTTCATCTTCCACTCACTTATTCCCTGCCTAACACTTCAAACCCATTTTGAATTGAAAACAACTGATCAATCACTATGGAGCACAGTTCAAAAAATAGATGTGCACATAAAAGTTTTCTTATATAGACTGAGTCTTTCTTGATGAGTGGATAGAAAAGACAATAATATTTTTGTGCCCTCAAGTTTTAATTTAGTGGTCAAAAAGATTTGAAGGGAAGGCATGAGGATACCAAGAGTGCATATACTTGATTGTATTGGGGTTTACAGTCTAACCATATGTGAGGTTATATATTCAAATTTATGTATTCTTTCTAGTATAAGAATACTCCTATTATTCTACCATACGAATAAATTGTCCTAGTATATTCTCTTCCAAATTCAGAAAAGAAAAGCATACTCTTATGGCAATTTAATGGCAATTAAGATATCATTGGCAGGTACAATGATGAGAAACCAAGTAGCAAATAAACGAGTAATCAAAAAATTAAAGCTGTGTCATGGAACATACTAATAGATAACCATGGGCTAGTTCTTAAAGAACCAAATAGTCAATGGTGCCAAATTCCTCTATTGTACGTAATCCCTAAATTTCATCCAAAGTTATTTCAATTTTCAAACTTGGGATTCCAGAGAAAATGGTGCAATGACAAAGACGGACAGGACAATGACCAGAGTTTTAGATTTCTTCCAAACCAAATCAAGAAAATTATTAGCAATGTTTTCAGGGATGTGGGTTCTCCTCTAGCTATATTCTAGTGGCATTTGTCAACAATCAAGACTTTTTTTGATTGGAAAAAGGAAAAAAAAATATGTCATTAATTCTTTGTCTCGTGTGTACGTGTGTGTGTCTTTTTTAGTGCGTGTCTGCGTGTAAAATAAAGGAAGCTTATAGCAATGCTGTGGTGTGTAAAATGTGTATTATGTATTAGGTTGGCATTAGTAAAGAAGATGGAAACACTTGCCACACGGTTTGAATATTGTGTTATAGACTCTTGACTATGCGGTCAAGAGACGTTAATGTCTTTTTACTTCTTGCACTGATACAAATTTCATTGACTAATGGGATAGAAATGATTAAAGAATTGATGATGATTTCATTTCTTGTTCAATATATGTTTTTTTTCTTTTCCTATTAATAGTAGTGATTGGTATGCATACAGGATAAGAACTTGTGTAAATTGCATGAAATATTGATGGATTTATTTCTCGCAACATTCTACCTTCAAAGATTTCTCTATCGCAAATTAAATGAGTCAAATATGTCAAGCTCTGGTTTTTGCCACTTCTACTGTATATTGGTAAACCCATTTTTGCAATACCAGTGAATAGATTTGATGTGCAATCACTATTGAACGACTGCCCCTCGGAGTTGGCTCGACTGGTGCTGGGGTTGCCTAGTTAGATTCTGACACCGTGTAGTCGGATTCGACTCCTTTTGCCGTATTGTGTATTTTTGGGGGGACAGGATGCACAAGCGCAGGAGATTAGTCGAGCCAAAGCCCGGACACCCCTGTGTTAACCAAAAAAAAAAAAAAAAAATCACTATTGAACGATTGCTTTTATAATCAAATCTTTCTTCATCCATTATTTACAACTTCAAAAGCAGTGTATCTTCTGATTCAGTTAACTTGTAGAGAAGATTTTAACATAACTTAGCAAAGACATATTTGATAGAGATCAATCCTTTTTCCGGAGGGAGTTTGTTGATTTAATTACTTATATTCTTCTCTTTACCATGAGAGGATGTTCCATTTATTCGTATATATGTAGATAAGCTGAGCCAGGAAAGAAGCAATCAATCTTGCAATTAGTGCAGCTGAATTTTGGAATTTGGTTGGAATTCTAGTTTGGTAACAAAGTCTACAACGTGTTTTGAATGAGGGGATTTGGACTGGATTAATTGTGCTCTTGAATTCCAAGATGCCGATCAATGGTCAATCACGAGCTTTACGCTTGGAGGTTATGACGTAAATCATAATTAACCATCATTTGGCCAAAAATGTTAAAGAAGAACAAGAATTTAGTATGGTAAAACCTCTCTAAATTAATACTCCATAAATTAATAACTTCTATTAAATAATGATTTTTTCGATCCCAATAAATGAATAATTTTGATAAAATAATAAGATAATAATTTTTTAAGAAATTTTACATAATCCTTTGATCCCATTCATATCATAAATTAATAATTCACTAAAATTACATATCATATTTTTCAAAAATATGAGTATTTTGTTGTTTGTTTTTCTTAAAATTTAAATATACTTGAATCTTATCCCTAATTTTTCTTGTTGCATCTAAAAGTTCTGGTCTCATATTGTGATAAGAAATTATGAAGAATTATTGATGCTTAGAGTGCTTCTTTTCTAGGATCTAAAGCTACTATCTCATCCTCAACTTCATCATTAATAGAATTTTCAGTGATATGCTAATAAGAATTGCATCTTGTAGACATTAAAAGAATTAAATTATACTTGCAAATTAAGTAGATATGAATTGGTTCATGTTCCTTAGACTTTCAGTTTCATTTTATATATATATATATATATATATATATATGTATATGTATACTACTAGAGGTGTGTGTATATATATATATGTATGTGTGTGTGTGTGTGAGAGAGAGAGAGACTCTAAATGAATTGTGTACAGATTCAGATGCATGAGTTGCAATTGATTATTTCTTTTGCTGCTGCCCGAGAGGAGATGATACATTTCAGCTATTGTAGATTGTAGTTATCAAATTGGAAATTAAATTAGCCCTTTTGTATATATTTTTTTGATTGATTGGCATGAGATCAGAAGCTTCTTTCGGTGTATTTTTGCCAATCCTTCGCAACTATGATGGCCTAACCGAAATGGGCTACCAATTGAGCAATTTCTCATTGACGTGTGGATTCATACAAAACTTTTTTTATATTAAAAATCATGTCAAAGTGGATATTCTGCTTTGAGCCATAAATTCGGACACACATCCTTTTTCTGGATAAGGACTCACTACAATTATATATTTTATGAAATTCCGTTCAGTTATTATACATGTTTAAATTTTTACTATACAAAATATATTATAATGTTGTACTGAACATATGCTAAATATTTTATTCATCTATATCGCTTTTATCTCAAATACAATAATATAATGTAAAAAGTACAATAATCGAACTGAATCGTACCAGATCCCAACTGCACTGACTCGTCTCCCTTGGTGGGCAATACAATACTCTTTTGTGCGTACGTGAAGTTTCTGAATTATTTTACTTACAATTATAAATAACAACTTCTTTTTCTAAAATTTATGCTTAATAATAATAGCTTTTTTTAAAAAAATTTCCAAATAACAACACCTATTTTAAAGAGAAAAATAATAAACTAGGTTATAGAAGAGGTATATAATGACAGGTTTGAAATTCTCAACTCTATGGCCAATTTGCCTCAAAATTTTGGTTAATACCTAATAATACCTCTTTAGTTACAACTCTCAATTTATCCCTTTAAATTTTCATTAATATATCTTCCACATATTTTCATACCTAATGAAAAGGCGGCGGAGGGGTGTCGTTGGCTGCAAATCTGCATAATCTTCTATGTTTAATTTCTTTATTTTAAACTTCCCAAACAGCTTTCGTAGCTCAGTTGGTTAGAGCACCCGTTTAGTAAGCGGGAGGTCTTGAGTTCGACTCTCAACGAAAGCAGCCGTCCAAATTTTTGTTGCTTGTCCTCGGCCCCAATTTTTACCAAGCTTAGCCTTAGTGTGGCCATACGCCACCTCTTACTTGAATATTTTTTCGCCCAATAACACCAACGTCAATAAAGTGTTGCTTCTTTTCATGCATCAAAGTTAAGAAGCACACCAAAAAATAAAGCATTTTCTGTTTTTGCGTCCCTTCATGGTTCTTTTTCTTAAACCGTTTCTTCTTGTTTTTTTTCTTTTAATTTCTTTGGGTGGAAATAAGGACTTCAAAATTGAGGTGTCAAAATGGATGATTTAGACGGGTTTAGGTTGGTTAAAATAGGTAATGGGTATAAGTAAGTCAATTCATTTATACCCATTTAATTAGATGAGTATAGATGGGTAAGTCAAAAAATGAGTTGGGTAACCCAATTACCCATTTATAACCCTTTATTTTAACTTTTTGTAAATTCATTTAAATTCATTTTTGCTAACTAAGTTATCAATTTATACCACCCTTTGCACCCATCATTAGTTTTAAATATTTACTTATTATGTTCAATAAGTCTAATTATCAAATTTTTTTCCATTCGTATTCTATGTCGCAAAATTACATGCTATTTAAAAATTGAACAATAAGAATATAAAAATTTGAACTAAGTACTATGAAAGTTAACATAAAAACTTAATACAAAAACTTTGAACCTCTAGCATTTTTTTCGTGTGCAAATTTAAAATTTCATTTTGAAAAAGTAGGAAAAGAGACTAAAACTTGTAATAAATTGGTAATACTGAAAAATGAGCAAGTTAACAAACTACGAGAAAATAAAATAATAAGATAAAATCAACAAATAATAATAATAATAATAATAATAATGAAATAAAAGTAGTTAACATCATAACAAATTGAAAAATCTAAAAAAAAAATATGAGTAAGGGAAGAGAGGATGCTTGGAGGAAAACAAATCTAAATGGGTTAATTGGATTTGATGAATTACCAAATAATACCCATTTAATAAATGAATATTATTAGATAATCCTTTTATACCCATATACAAAAACTGAAGATACTCATATCCACTTATTCACGGGCGGATATGAGTAAATTTAGTTAAATAGATTTGTTTGCCACCTATACTTAAAAACTATTAACGGCTCTCTTCATGGTTCACCATTTCAACCCTCTACACCACTCTTTGAAAAAGAAAAAGAATATTAAACGCATTAGATGAAATGAAAGTCACACTCCATCAGCATTAGCTCAAATAAACCAGCAGCAGACCTTTTAGAGTTCATCGAAACACAACTCTGCAACAGATCCGACTGGAGAGATGATGTGGATTAAGATTTTAGAGTTGGTCTGAACAATCATTGAACAAACCCGAACGTTTCTCTACTAAGTAAACTAGTTTGCCATCCACTGACAAAGGATTTTTTCCCCAAACAGTGGTGGTGATATGAAACTGCACCAAGGTTGCAAGAGCACTGAATCTGCCAAGATGAAAAGCGTCCAAGGACAAACAAGCAGGCATCCCCACTCCACAGAAATGGTCGAGTTGAAAATGTAAATATTACAGACTGACACCAAAAATATGAAGAATTAACAGAGCAATGTAATAAAAATGGCTAAAATTTTTCATTAATAAAGAATGTGTAAGAAATGTTACAACAATTACAATTACAGGTGCAGAAGAACTGTATTAGTCTAGCTAGAACTTTTCTTCTTTTTTGAGTTTCTCAATTCTAAGTCACTAAAGGAATATTTCTCAATAATGCTAGAACCCGACAATTTCAATTCAAAGGTGATCTTTTGGAAAATCAGGGACAGCATTTGAACATCTGCAAGAGCTCTATGAGCAGAGCCCTTTAAAGGGATTTTGAAAGTCTCCCCAAGGGCTTGCAATGATAGCTTTAAAGCTCCTTTAAATCCTGTTTGGCCACATCAAAACCAAGTCAACTCATCAATTATGCAATGCAAACAGAAAACTTTACTCGAGAATCTGGGCATGAGTGGAAGGTAGGAGGAAGAGGGTGAAACCTTTGGACTTCATAGCTTCCCTCGCTAGGGGAAGGGAGTCAACAAAGAGCCAATCTGGCGGAATCTTGTAAGAGCACCTACTAAACTCTCCAGCAAGGAAGGGAACGTCAAAATTACGAGCATTATGAGCTATTAAAACCACAAAACCACCAGGTTTCTGGCGGCTTTTAATGTACTGCAGTAAAATGGGAATCAGCTCCTCCATCCTGCAAAAGGTTAACCAGATAAGGACAAAGAAAAATATCTCCAATTAAAGAAAAATCCATAGACTTTCTACTGACATTTTTCATGCTATTTTAAACCTTCCAATGCAAAAGCTATCCAATCAGTAGTATTTGTTTCAAAATCCTTGTGAAGTGCTTTCAAAAAAGAAAAGTGTTTGATTATGATTTTTGAGAGTATATCTACTATAACTACTCTTGATGTTCATAAGAGGTTTAAATTTCCGAACATTTTGCTACCCTAATCTTAGTTTTGAGCTACCCATACATAGGCAAACCTTTGTTTAATGTTTTTCACATTGAAAGTTATCTCAAAAGCACCAAATTTTTAATTTGTGGCACAAGTGCTTCTGAAGCCAAAAGTTGCAGGAAGGTGATTAGTAAACCTCCTTACAATGCTTATTGGCTCAATAGAGTCATTTTCTTTGTCAGTACCGGTGACCACCACACACAGACGCACTCCTGATTTTTTTTTTTGGAAAATAAAAATAAACAAAGAAACAGTATTTCGCTAACAAGACTTGGATGATAATCATTCACGGTTGTTCCAGAAATAAAAGAGTATGCCATGGTTTTGGAGAAACATAAGAGATCCAGTCTTATTCTAGCAATAAGCCATGCCCCCATACACGGTCAAAATGCAAGCTGTTTTGGAAACAAGGCAACATGCATTGAATCCACCAAGACAACTACCACGCTTGTGAAGAGCACATAGTGAGAGTAACATTACTCATTTTTTTTTTGGGGGGGGGGGGGGAAAGGAAGCTTCCATCAGGAAACCTCAGCATTGGGGCTATTCCGATATTTTTCATGGGAGTCTTGTCTAGAATTCTCAAACAGGACTTACATGTAAAAGTAACTTCTTTAACTGGATTCTCATGATCACATCAAAACTTGAGTAGCAGATAATATAAACTCTATTTTCAGGAGATTACCAAATTTCCATAATGTTCAGAATTATGATTGACATGAATGGCAAAAAATCATTAGTAGGTTCAATTGACAGGACATAAATGCTAGACCACGCACAATATAAGCTGAATGTAAGCAATATGACAAGAAAATGAATAATAATTTAGAACGGAATACCTTGGAACATCAGGTTTATTAACCATATGGGTTGAAATACCATGTACATGCGAGTTTGGAACATAGCATTTGGGATTCACTAGAGTCTGGAAGGTGCTGTTTTTACCTCCTGCAAGATCCTGGAGAGCTATCTCAATAATCCGGTCCTCCGTTCTGCTAAACCCAGTAGTCTCAATATCAAAAACAATAAACGATACAAGTTTGGCCAGTTCTTTGTTTTCAGCAATCATTTTTCGAATATCGAGAACTTGGGTCCTCTCTACGTCAGCCACACTAGATTTATGGGTATTCAAATTAGTGCTTAAAGCTTCCTCCAATATCTCATCTTTTATGTTTCCTTTGCTACTTAAACTATCCTTTTTTCTTCCTTCTGTTTTCATGGTTATTATCTGTCTGCTATACCTCCTATACTGTCTTCCCTGAGGCCCATAATTACCAGAACCAAGAACCTTGAAGCTAGAAGTGATTCCCGCCCTTCTATTCAGGATGGGAAAAGTTTCCCACCAAGAATTAGCCAAAGCATGAATCCTGTATCTTGGAAATTGTAACAGTGAGAAGCACATTGCAACTTTTCTCATCTGAACTCAAGAATCACCACACGATGATATCGGAAAAAACACTGGAAATAAATGAATTGATTTAACCTGCAAATGAAGTGACAACTTGTATTTAACTTGCTGCATATATCAGTACAAGCAGAACTCAATAGTGAGTCTACAAACATACAAAATCTTCTATCAGATGATTACAAGAAGCAGAAAAGGCACAACAGCACCAGCAATGATCATTTCATGTTGTTTCTCAAGTCATCACTTAAATTAATGGATCAACAGTAGGAGAAAAAGTCAATAAATTGCTAACATGGAAACAAGATTGTATAGAACAAAATATAGGCCATATAAAGGAACTTGGAGTACATTAATAATATTCATTAGTATTTCGTTACCCTTGCTCTCCCTGTGTTTCAACATATATTCAAGTTCCCAATAAGTGAATATAAAGTTGCAGACTTCACCAGAAATTTCGCATGAACAATCATACAAACATTTGGTAATCATTCTGCAAATGAACATACAGTGCAAGCGCATCCCCAGAAACCCGAACCGAAACCAATACATATTCAAAGAAAAACGGTAATATTGAGTCCAAGATGAGATTTTGCGCCCGACCCATTTTCAGAAATCGAAAACCCAATTCAGAAAAATCATGAACTTGCCTGGGAAGTGTTCCACTTGCAAAGAAGCGTTCACTCATGAGTGACCTACTTCAGGAGTAGTAATATGGTTTGTTGATCACTGCTACAGATAAGATATAAATAATTAGTGGGTTAGAGGGAGGAAAGGAGGAGAAAATGAAGGGAAATATGGATGGAGTGGAGATCTCTGAGGGGGAGAAATGGAGGTGGAAATCTTGAAGAATTTGAGAAAAAGGGAGACGTGGAGTGTACAGTTGAAATTGGAACCCAAACTGCCCACCCCACGAACTGCGGATCTTGTGGCCCGGATCCATTTATTTCGGGCCTTTTCACAAATAGTAAAAGTGATCCATGTTCTTAAACTTCTCTTTTTGGTTCTTTACACTTCTTTGACGTTAGCTAATTTACCAATTGTAGTGGCCTGTTTGGATAGCTGGGAGAAAGTGACCAAGGAGGGTAGATTCCTTCTTCTTTTTTTTTTTTGTTGTGGGTGGGGGGCAGAAGAGGATAGAGTCAAAAGTAGTTTTGGAGGAAAAAAAGAGGATTGGAGAGAAATAAAACATCATAGTTAAAAAAAATAAATAAAAGATCATATATGTGGTTTGGTTTGGCAATTTAGGGAGAATGAAGGACATGAGAAATTTTCAAATAATGAATCTTTTCAATATTTTTGGTATAAGTACATATTTACAGGGCATGAATAACTCTATTTAACACTCATAATTGTCATCCAATAAAATCAATTATCAAGATCAGGACTTGATGCCATAATTCTAGGTTATTAGTGGATGAGAAATTTTTTGTTTTGCGCAAAGTTTATATAGGCACATTCAAAAATTATAGAATCTAACTTTTAGAATTTTGGGGAGGCTTAATATCTTTTTAGAATGCAGTAGGATTGCACTTATCAAATATAAGACAATTTGTTACACCAAAAAACATTCTATACCACAAGCTATAACTTGTAAATTTCATAATTCAATTTTAAAAAGTACATTAACAAACTTATTTGTTTTTCTAGTATGCAATAAGTCTGTTTAATGAGTGTCCATTTAGGCACTCGTTAAAAGATATTTCAAGTATTAGATTTTTAGAAAGTTAAGATTAATTAGGAAGGATTTCTAGGCCACTTAATATTTGCTAGCATCAGGCACCACTAGGAATGAAAACAAACTCCGTTTTCTGCATCATCTATCCATAAAAATCACATTGTTTTGAGCTAATATCTCCCCATCCTTTTTCTTCTTTCTTTGGTGGTGGTGATTTTTCTGTTTTTAAAGCTTTCATCTCAAACACAGCCTTACAACAGTATAATGAAAATTCCTTTCTTGGCGGGCCAAATTACTTGGTTGCTTTGCGTAGGGAGAATGTTGGCAGCAGTTTCTTTGCTTATTACGTAAAATGCATCAAACGGATCATATCAACGGATTGAATTGATCCATAAGGTGGCCCCCTTTTTCTTTTTTTCTTTTTTTGGAATCAATCAAACATTATAATACTATCATGGGAGCAATTGCATAGGTCTGCTGGCTGCAGTGCTATCACCAATTCACAGCAATCGTGAAATTCCAAGAATATTCTGCAACTCCTAATCAGTAACTTTCACGACATTCTGATGCAAACAAAAGCAAAACAATACGTGTAGATTATGAACTTATGATGATATTGGAGGAATTAAAATTTCCTTGGTTGAATCCAACGTTAACTAGCTGATATTATTCTCTCTTTTATACCCAGAAAGAAAGAGAGAAAGAGATTGATCTTTCTATATATTGACAATATATACACTAGAAAAATTGGATTTATTTTCACATATGTAAAATTTGAATATTAAATTCAAATTATAATTATTTTATCGTCTATTCAAAAGTGTAAAGACGGTCGGCGTACAGTAGATTAAATGAAAAAGAAAAAAAACGTGTAGATTTAGTGCATAGTAGACCAAAAAGATAAAAAATTAAAAAAAGAGTGGGTTTGTTGATTAGTTAGCATGGACCATAGTCATCCATAATTAAGGCTCTCGTATCTTTCTTGGATTAGCATCCGCAACCTCAATTACATGCGAAGTGAAGCCCAAAATTCATTGTTGGATTTGTAAAGGCACAATCCACGAAAGTTGGGCTTTAGGATCCCGTACAACTTACCAACAAAAACAGGGAGACAACACCAAAAAACCAACATTGTGGCTCATACAAATGTCTTTTGGGCTTTGCATTTAAGATCGGGAGATTAAGAAAGCTCACCCAAAAAACCAAATCATAAACTTCAAATAATTAATTAAGAACACGTTGCTCCGTTTGGATTGTAAATTATTTGAGATATTTTTACTGTAGCACTTTTTGTGATGTGATGTATGTGAGATAAAAAGATAATTGAGAAGATAAAAAAATGTGTTGGAAATTGTAATGATGATGTAAGCAAATAAATTTTTGGCAAATAATTTACAATCCAAATAATTTTTGTAAATTATTTTGGCAAATAATTTACAATTTAAGGCTGTTCATTAGAGGAAGCTGCCAATACCTTGGAAGACAATTTGTTAGGGAATATTTGCAAAAGCGAGATGCACACGTCAAATACCTTATTGTCCTAAATTCATGCCATATTCACTGCATTGCAGGATCAAATCTGTACCTTTATGTATTTGTTTTGAGCTCTTTTTTTTTTTGTTGGCTTTAAATTTCCTAATGTTATTGCATTTTTAGATAGTGATCACTTTTGTATTACAGTAGCCCCGAAACAATTTTACATAGGAGAAACGTTCAAAAGAAGTTGTTGATGAGGAAGGCAATTCATGTAACAAGAGATGAAGACTTCTCAAGGTATAAGAGGGTAAAGTGAAAGGATAAGAATATTTTCCGAAGTTGAGAGGAGTGATTGTAAGAAATGCTTTAAAATGTATAAAACTTTGAAACATGTTCTCCATTTTTGCAAAGTTGAGGGGCACAATTGTTCACCCTCAAGTAGGGGCATAAGTGATTCAAGCTACTTATAAGTAGTTCGATGCTGGATTCGAGAAAAATTCAACTCAGACTCGATTTTATCGAGTTCAAACTTGAGCTCGAGTAGCAAATTGAGTTGAGTTCGAGCTTTAAAATATTATGCTAGGAAGCCTAATTGAACTAATTGAGTTTTTTTTTTTCATTATTTTAATTTTTATATTATTTATTTTTTACTTTTAGTTTTATATTTACGATATTTTTAGTTTCTAGTTTCTAATTTTTTTTTATTGATGGAATTGAATCATACTTTCATCTAGACATGGCTAATTTTTTTTTTTTATCGTTTTAATACTAATTTAAGTGTTTTGGATAATTGCACGTGGATTATTGAAAATTTGTGATTAGATTTTTTTTTCATATTTGATCAAGCATGCTTGATTGAACTCGATTTCGAGCTCGAGTTCAAGCTTAGAAAACAAAAAAAAAAAGGTACTCAACGAACCGAAGGTCGAGTTCAAGTACCTCCATTTGTTACTCAAGTTGAGCTTGAGGTACTCGAAAGCAACTCGATTTGATTACAACCCTACTGTCAAGACAATAATGTTGCTTTACGACTGTGCAGAGTTCACGTATTTTAGTATATATGTAAGAAGTAAAAAGGAGAATGGATACTCCTTCAACATTGAGATATAAAAAATAAAGGCTAATTTCAAAGGGCTCCTTTAAGAGACGGACCCGGGGGGAAGCCTTGGAGCTTCAAATATGCGAGGACCTTACTGGTACTAAATCTCTTGTACATTACAATTTCTTCGAGTATGACGATGCGAAAATGTGAACAATTCCATAGGCTTCGTGGAAATTTTATGGATGCTTGTACTCAATGCACATTATTGTAATAGCTTCTTTCCTCCCTTAAATATCGTCAGTAAAAGGACAAAAAAAAAAAATCACAAGAAAGCACCAAAAAGCAGTGAAATACAGTGATGATGGGAGAAGCACAGTGGCACCGAAATGAGTGATAGAATATTAAAAATATTGCTCCATTAGAGCCAATCTTACTCTGATACGCCATTGACTTGTGGAGAAAAACAGTACTAGTAATTTCAACATGCTTTTGGGAATTTTACTTTAGTACTTAGTCACGTACCAATTTGTACAGTGATTTACCTAACCAATTACCTAATGGTGCAGTATTATTAATATATCTTAGCCATGTAAAACTGTCCTCTTGGGAGCTAATCTCTAACTCCTCAACTATAAAATTCACCCAAGTCGTTCAAAACCTCACCAAAATCAATCTTGGGAAACATTGTAGGGGGGCAACCTTTGAGGTCTTAGTGTTCTTGGGCAGTCATTCATATCAAGCCTAAGTAAGAAAGAAAGTACTTCTAAAGCTGTCATGGAGTAAACATGTAGTGGAAACACAGTAATAAAATTGTGGGAATTTTCCCAGCTAAGAGCTCCTATGCAGAGACAATATTCCCTGTGGATGAGGGTTCAAGCCTAAACAATTCTACCACCAGGCGGGCATTTACTTTCATTGGGTCCACTTGCTCACCTAACAACGCGACATGGTTACATTTTTTCCTCCCTCACATCTCCACCATTTTGGGCATTCCTCTTTCTGGTTTTTGCTTCAACTTTTCTTTGTCTCATGAGTTTTTATATAGCGACCATAAGCACAGGTTCTCATTGGGAAAGTACCCCTGAAGTTGAAAATAAGATGGCTAGGACTATAATAGTGCATGAACATATTTGGTTTCTCTTTACAAACACATCTTGGTGTGATCAGTGATGGCATGGTATGAAAATTTAATGGTTAGAATGCTAAAAAAATATACCGGAGCCTGCATTTAATGGCCCCATGTTTCTACCTATCCGCTTTGTTTGTTTTCTCCAACATATACTTCAGATACAAGTCATCTCAACACAAGACACACACAATATCTTGTTTGTAATTTTCTTGCCGCAGGGGCAGCACTTGACCAAGCATGACAACTGCCTACGCCAAGAACCATCTTCCTGATTTAGAGACAAATTAGAATTGTTATTGGATACAATTCATGGTTTGAGACTAATTAGAATTATTATTAAGTAGTAGATGCAATTCACGTTCAAAATTCAATAATTAAGTTGACACTAACTTCAAACGGTTTTGGGTTAAAAGTTAAATGTACACTTATATCGTGTTATTTTACACACAGCATATTTTTCACTTTCTAAAAAACATTGGAAATCTTGAACGTTTATACTCTATAATATGGCTTATCAGGATTGCTTACTCCTAAATCCTAATACTAGAGGCTCTTTGTCCCACAACCCATAACCCTAGCCAGCCCCCACTTTCCCCTTGGCATGCCTGCCTGCGCCCATTCATCCCCTCTAATTGGAGAGGGGACCCTCTTGTTACAAGAAGAAAAAAAGAAGCTGCCCAACTCACATTTATTAGTGGAAAAAATTACATAGCTTTCAAGACCGACCATATCATCCTCTATTTCAAGTTTTTCAACTCTGCGACCCAATCCCCCTCCAAAAGAAACTCTGTTTCCCTTCTCCTGCCCAAACCTCCTTCATAAATATACCAAGGCCAGAACTCTCTCTCTCTCACACACACACGCAAACTACCCATACGACTGGCCCTAACGTGCTTAATGGGCAGGAAAGTTCTAAGGCTTTTATCAGTTCTGATGATACTGTCCATTGTTTCACTTGTCGATCATCATGTTCAGGGAGCAAGACATACACAGTTCTTCAGGGTGCAGCCATCAATAGCATCCCGTAATTATTCTCCTACAACTTTCTACGGATATTTGCCAAAAGGGGTTCCCATTCCACCTTCAGGTCCTTCTCAAAGGCACAACGGCATAGGGGCAGATGACTCTCAAAGATTTCACTGATGATCAAGGCCTGAACTTACAGGCTCACGCCAAAAGTGGTAGTGTTTCTTTTTTCGTGTTTTAGTTATATCATCAAGATAGCAATTGGATTCTGGATTGAGGTGACGGATAGTAGTATTTGTAAATGTGAGTATTAATTCTTTCTTGCATTGTTTTGCACAACATATATTGCTATTTTGCTATGGAAATTCTCAGCCAACTCAAGAAAAAAGTTAGCGCTGACGTTTTGCTAGTATCAAGGAGTTTGATATTCATACATATTCTGTATAGAAGGACGACGTAGTGACAATGAATATAACCTTTTTTTTCTTGTTTTTGTTTTATTAATTTTTTTATATTAATTTTTTCTTTCCTTGTCTTAATGAGATAAACAAAGAAGAATATGTGCCTAACATGTATATTTACAGAATCCCAGTGATTATTTTGGGTTTTACTTCAGTATAATGTGAGGGATGAGTTACAAATCCTGCTACCTTCAAGTTATCAGTCAATGCATATTTGCTATTTCTTGAGGTATAATTTTCTTGCACTTTTATACTTAGCCATATAAAAATTCTTTCCTCCAGGCAATTGATAGTAAATCATGTTATATCGAACACTAGGGAATATTCATTAGTTTTGGCAGTGAAATATGTAAAAATTCTGAAGAAGGCGTCATGCGTCAAGTGATCTTGGCTCTAGAAATTTGGCTTTTAATTTGTTCAGACACCAGCACACCAATGGTGTGAATCTTGAAATTTTTACAGTTTCTGATGCATTATTTTGCCAATAATACAAAAAATGCATTTCTTGTACGTGTTGCAAAATCAAAATTTGCATTTATATTGAAACTTCTGACATTTTGTTTAGTGTAGACTGTTTCCTTTTCTTTTTTGGGGTCTGATGAGAACTCTATTGTTTACGTACGGTAAAGAATAAAATTTTGGTAAAGAATAAGTTCCCTCAGAAATCTTTAACATAAGTAAAAGAAAAGACATAGGAAGTGAAATAATAAAGACATAGGAGATGAACAAAATATGGCTTTAGTACGTTCTTTTAGTAATTAACCCCATAATAATTTTGTATAATTATCTGAGAAATGCATACTAGGGCGCACTTAAATATTTTAGTTTTCTTGTTAGCATGATTATTATTATTTTTAGGTTTTCTTGTTGTTACTTTGTACACTTTTCGGCTCGAATTCATATTAAAGAAATTTGTTTTCAACGCGAATAAGAAATCTTATACATATAACAAGGATAAATAACTATAGAGACATCAAGGAACTTATCAACCAAGATGAAGACGAAGAGAATAGATTATTGCGAGTTGGTAATTACGGGCAGCAAGTGCAACTTTATTTATTTTTTGTGGTAACTAATCTAGCTACTTATGAAAATTGTTATGTTAGTTAGTACACTTTCTTTTCTTTTCTTTTTTTCAAAAAAGAAAGTTACCAAATCTTTTTATATTTTATGCTGCATACATTTAGTGGCTTTCTTTACATCAAAGTGCAATGACAAGACTATGACAGCGAACGGCAATTTGGAAGCATTTTGGAGAAAGTTAAACATTTGAATTTTCATAATGGTCAATATTGTTGGATATGGTGTGAACATGGGAAAGTAATTATGTTGGAAACTTCGTTTAATTTCAATTTTTTGCTTTTCCTTATTGTTTAAAGGGTTTTTCTAAACAGTCCAGCTGAAACTCATTGGTATAAACTTAAATCATACTTAACCTATTACGTCAACACGCACACTAACAATTTTTGCGTTCTAACTTGCATTCATATACTTTTCCTATTTTTTTCTACAAATATCAATACCTGAATTTCATCTTCCTTGTTTAAACAGTAAATTCTACCACCTAATTGCAGATCATGCAAGGAACAAAATATTTAGTGGATTTAGTTGAGAATAAATTGTTCTGAATACATACTATATGTGCCTCATACACAATCCACCAATCTATATGTGCCACATTTAGTGCATGCTATTTCATTGCAAGACTTCTACTTTCTGAAATCTTCTTTGATCTTTCGTCCCTCTCAAACCAATTTGAACTATTGGTTGAAATTGCTCTCAAGGGTTGGGTTAAGCATAATAAAGTCTTGTACATGTTGCTGAGTTTCAAAGCCGCCCAAACCCTTGAAATCAAATAGCAATATATTGCCAAAGTCTTCTACCATGTCTTTCTTGCTTGCGACATCAACCATGTGAGATAGATTTTGAAAAGTCCCAAAGAATGTAATGTCAAAGTTGGTTATATTACAATTGAAATGTGCTTTCTAGACCACGAGAAAAAATCAAAAGAGGGGTTTGGTGAAAACAAGGAGGTCTGTCCATAGGCATCTTGCAAGGTATCCAATTTTATATGAGAAATTTTTCTCACAGTTCTGACTTCTGACGACATATGTGCCACTTAGTAGGTGGGTTTGAAGTCCCCATGTTATATTTAATTATCGATTACCTTTAATAAAGTCATCAAGGAGGAGGAGGTCAACCCATTCAGCTCTTGCCTTCTGTCCATCTCCAAGCTAAACTGCCAAAACAACTACAGGGAAATCAAAGACAATTGCATTTGCAGTGCATATCGTGAATTGGGTTTTCAGAGGATGGTGCTCATTGGCCGCTCGTTAGTACGCTCAATTTATATCGAAATTAGTATGACATTGTACACACTACGCTTATGATTGACTCCATTACATTTATATACCTTAAGGAGTGATTACTGATTAGCAGGCACTTGTGAGACAAACTTGGCTCTATTTGGATTAGCACCTTTTTTTTTTTTTTTTTGAAAAACTGTTTTTGTATTTTTTTTTGACAAACTTGGCTCTTTTTGGATTAGCACCTTTTTGTCTGGATTAGCATCTTTGTTTTTTTTTTTTTTTTTTGGAGTTTACATTAACACCAAAAACAACTTAAAAAACGTGTACAATTTTAAATACATCTTACGAAAATAGAAAAAAATATGTAAAAAATTACCAATTATTATCCCATTTTTCTTTTTTTTTTTCACCTACTGCCACCATTCACCACCCACCACCACCAACACCTCTTTCTCCAAAATTCCACCAAAGAACAACCCCCATCCCTATCTCTGCCATCTCCCAAGCTAAGTAAGAAGGAAAAACAAAAGAGGCCACGAGGGAGGCTCCATATAATTATTTACCTCTGTCCGTAAATAAAAAGGGAAGACATTTTGAAAAAAAAAAAAATAAACTTGTCCTATATGCTTCCATCAGATGGTAAGAAATTGGACTGTTTGCTTTCTCGAAATGACATATTTTGTGTTTGGATTGTAAGTTATTTGCCCAAATATATTTGTTTACATCACCATTACAATTTCCAATACACCTTTTTATCTTCCCAATTACCTTTTTATCTCACATACATCATATCACAAAAAGTGCTACAGTAAAAATATCTCAAATAACTTACAATCCAAACA
This sequence comes from Coffea eugenioides, assembly GCF_003713205.1. Lineage (NCBI taxonomy): Eukaryota > Viridiplantae > Streptophyta > Magnoliopsida > Gentianales > Rubiaceae > Coffea > Coffea eugenioides. The sequence continues at coordinate 32,193,657 of NC_040044.1, read as the reverse complement.
CACTGATGTTGCAAGGTGGAGAGGGCCGTAACTAGAAGGGGGAATGGGAGGAGAGGGGGTTGCAAGGAAGGAGGGAGCAGGAGGAAGAGGGATAAATAGAGAGGAGAGAGGGGAAAGTGGAGGTGCAGTGATGGTGGTGGAGGACGGAGGAGGAAGGAGGGGAGGGGTGGTGCGTAGGTTAGGTTTTTTAATTTTTTTTTAAGAAAAACATTTCACTAAAGCCCTAAATTCTATAAATACTTCAAAATATATTCTCATAAACATCCCTAAAAAAAGCCATTAATAATACTCCCAAAAACATCTAATCATCTATAGTAAAAAGTTTTTCATATACACCGCTACAGTAAAGTTTTTTAAAAACATTCCAAAAACAGCTGATCCAAACTGTTCAACGAATAACATATATACACATTTATTCAGTGTTATGAAGAAGTGAATCCATTAACGTCAAACACATTAGATTACATTATGATGAAACCGTCCATAATGTAATCAAGAAAGACTACTGCAAACAAGCATTGAATCCAGTGTGGTTTTGAAGATCAATTGGATATCTAATGCAGAGTAAAGTTTCTCAAGATGAACTAAGGATTTTCCTATTCTTTTTTTTTGGGGGGGGGGGGGGGGGGTGTAGAATATTAGCATTATTGTAGACTACAGTACATTCTCCAGAGGAAATTGAGGGTTTTCCTGAGGATCTTCATTGACCTTATGGCACTATGTAGATCATGAATTGCGACAAGAAATTTAGATGGCCAGATGACTGTTTGTGTTGTTATTGTAACTGGTAGTATTATTAAGATAGTTGGTCAACTAAAAAGACATGATTGATGTCCATGTGGAAGGGAATATCATTTTATCCCATTTAAATATCCTTAAAAAAGAAGAAGAAAATAATGGAGGTAGCTAATGCAGTTAAATCCTCAGTCACAGTCATAACAACTGTAGCTGACTTGAATTAACACAACACAATCTTTGCAGTCAACGGAATAACGAACCAATGTCTGCTCCTTCACCTGCTGGTTCGCAGCATTTGCTTCTCTACTATATAATAATGCAACATAGAAATAAAGAAATTAGTATATGTTATGACTCTATTCTATTTGCAGTGGAATGCAGTTCTGATTTCTTTGAGTACTCAAAATTATGCAGGGGAAATTCTAGTTTTAGTCCTCAGAATTTGAGCCATACACCAAGAAAGTGATTCCAAAAGTTTCAACAGACTTTTTTTTTTTCCCATCACAATTATAAATTTATTTCATAATATCTTCAATTTTGACAGAAAAAGAGAGGGGGAGGGGATATAACTAGCACTATTTGGTTAGTCAAAAGAATAAAATAAAATTTGTTACATAAAATCAGATTATCTTTTCCCATCCTAACAAATTGACCCATCTCTCCACCCTCTTCTGAAATGATTTCCTAATAGACACAAAGACCCTCTCTATGGCATCAATTGCTCCTTCCCTACCAAACTGAGTACCTTAATTTGACAAAGCACGAATTCTAGTTGAAGATGTATAGTTGTTAAGTAAGACAGATGACAGTTCAATTACTCAATTGGGATTTAAGGGGTTAGTGTGGAATAAGTCAAAACCAGTAAATTTTTCTGTGTGAAGTACTAACATTTACTAAGAAACGTTTTATAGTTCAAAATTTTCATTTTTGGGAAAAAAAAAAACTACTCAAAAATAATCCATTAAAAAAATATCCAACATGGAACAAATCTTGCCAATATAATAATTGTTAAGAGACTGAGGTTTGTTTGGATTGAAGATTATTTGTCAAAATTTATTTGCTTACATCATCATTACAATTTCCAACACACCTTTTTACATTCTCAATTACCTTTTTATCTCACATACATCACATCACAAAAAGTGTTACAGTAAAAATATCTCAAATAATTTACAATCCAAACAGAGCTGTAAGTTCTTGGTCTGACAAGTGACAACAACCACAAAAGTAGATTCCAACCCTGCGCCAGATGGCAGGTTATTGGGAATAAAACTTCATTCTCCTTTTGACTCCTTACAATAATTTCTGTTTCTTTAGGAATCCAATGGTTGTAGCTCTTTCTGAGGCATGATCCAATGATGCAGCGAAGAATTAGGGGGAGAAGGTGAACTAGATTGAAAGTTGAGTTGCAGACTAGTGGAGTTCTTTGAAACAACTGGGAAAATAATTTGCACAAAATATCAAAAGTCTTTTCATCTTTTAGTTTGTTTTGACCAATGCTCACAGGACTCAAAAATGGGTAGTAATTGCTCGTATAAAATTGTCCTTATCAAGTTGGCATGGGAAAGGATGAGGGCAACATTTGTTTTTCAGTTGAAACTTTGGACTTCTGAGGCCATTTTGGTGCAGCCCCCAAACTTGAGGTACAAGAGAGATTGATTCTGCCAGAATGGCAGGCTATTGGCTACATATCAACTAAAGCTAAAGAAGATTGAAAGGAAGAGCAGGCACAGAAATTCTCTGCACAACTACAAAAATTGGAGGACTCTTATATACACTACAAAATACAACAGTAAGTGTATGAGGGTTGAGTCCCAAGAAAAAATGAAACAAGAAATAAATAATAAAAGAAGAAAAATAGATTGGAGGAGGGTTAGAGAAGAGGAGGTTTGGCTTCCTCCCACCGGTGTGGCTGAGCCTTGGAACCACCAGCATGACAGCTAACAAAAAAGTAGAGATGGAGAATTTGCATTGCCTGCTAAATTTGTGAAGATGGTGAGACATTTCCTTCTGACCTGCGGGCAGTCTGCCCAGAAACTGATGCCTTGTCGGATCCGCGCACGTTATACCTCTCATAAACTTTTTCACGGTTCTCTGACCACCAAGTCTCTGCTTGATGTTCTCCGAATCTCCTTCGACTGCAGATGTAATTCAGATGTCAAATGCTAAGTTAATAACAAATTTTATCACTACATGCTCTTACTGGAAAGTGTATCTTCCTGAAGGTAAAAATCAATTCCAGAAAATAACCTAGATCAAAACAAATCCTAAAACTAAAATTTGACTGATAGACAAGCAAAGCTCTCAAACAAAGACATGAATCACAAGAATTACCTTTTAAAGAAATGCACTAAGAAAGTTTGTGATGACTTCATAAGAAGAAAGCAACGTCTTTTACATTATAAAGAGTAATTAATGTTGTTACACTGATTAGTAGTAAGTAACCAGGTAATCATTCAACGCAAAAACCACAGAGCAGTTAATACCAAGCTACATAAGACGTGCATCATTTAATCTCACTTAAAAAAGAGGTAATATTAGATACCTGAAGCGCACTCGTTTCAGGTCTCTGGTACCATCTCGAAGGGCTACCAGTGTTATATACACACCAGGCTCATATTGCTCAATCCACTCAGCCTCAACTTGATTGACATTACCAGGAACTACAGTAATTCTAGACTTTGAGCCATTTTCTCCATCTTGGAAAGGCCCACCTTTATTTCCAGCTTCAGAAGCACCACTGTTGCGTGCCTGACAATCTTGATTCCCGTTAGGAACTCTAAGATCCGCGAGACGATCCCTCCCATATGGGGTTAAAAGTCCCTGAGCTTGATTGCTTTGATTGGTTTCGTTGCTTCCACATGAATCCCTGGGCAATTCACTAATACCTTGCACGCCATTAATTGTGGAGTCACCACTGATTTGAGAGGCCAGATAAGAGCTGTTAGAATCGGATCTGGAATGATGTTCTCCATTTGAATTTGGATATTGTATGCCATTTGGCTCCAAACCATTAGGTAGGTAAGGTAGCCTGATGTTTTCAGTATCATAAACACCTGGTGGCAATCT